>NW_017139431.1:1073870-1184268 GCF_001652005.2 Ceratina calcarata | reverse complement strand
CTTCCGACGTCTGATTTCTTTTTAAACAATGCGTTTCTAAAGTGCATAATTTTTTGCAATTGACTGTATAGCCAATACATCCTTAAGATGAATTCTACGATGAAGCGCCTGGTTGAGATGAAAGTAAGTTACTCGGCCGAATGAATCAGTCGAAGGAGGAAAGTTTACTCGTGTCGTGGCGGACGTTAAATAATTTTATTTTTAGCCGGCTCGTGGAAATCCTCCGAAGGAAGGGCGGGGACGAAAGAGAGGAACCGATACCTCGAATTCAACACATGCGGCAATCTTCGGTTTAGGTTTTCGTTACGATTTCTCGTTTATGAACGTAGTTTATTGCGTCCCAGGAAGTTAGTGATCCCCAACGACGTACGGGGAATGAGAGACAGGAAGGGGGCAGGGGGAGAAACGAATTACACGTATAAAAAGAAATCGTGTAAGAACCTCGAGCTGTTCGGTTGTTTAGAATCGGTTAGATATGAGAAATTTATTTTCTCGCTTCTTTTACAGAAACGCGTATTCTTTCTTTCACTAATGACGCAACTTAAACAAACATTATACTAGAAATAAACTAAACTTAAAAGTGCTTGGTGGCGAGGTCTCATCGATGAACCAGGTTGGTTTTATATTATCGCAATTTTATCAGATAAGAAACTCGGTCATCCGTATGGTGCAAATAATGTATGAGAGGACGGAAAAGTGTGCAAAGGAATTAGTTTTATTTTTCTGTATTACAAGTACAATGTACAATTTTATGCCTTGCTTATGCTTAAACTTCTTAACGAAACTTTATGTTTTATGATGCTCGCATCGTTCTGCCTGAGTGCCTTATGAAATTATTGCTAATACAAAGCCTAATGCATTGTACAGCGCAACCTACTTATCTTATGTATTATGCAACGACTAGAGAATTGCATTCTAAGAAATACTTAATGTACTTAATTGATAAGCATATTTTATGGAAAGAGACGTCCGATAGTTCGTAAAGCAAGTATAACTTTCCTTCGCAGACGTGCCTGTTCACACGATCAAATAGATAAAATGTAATTTCTTTCATGGTGAATTCATTGTCAGTGCATTCGTCGGAACGCGTCTTCTGACAGATTGTAGACAATTTAAATTTTCCCACTTATGTAAGAACAAAATGGCGGGAACCGACGAATGTGATGACAGATCGTTGAACCCAAAAGCACTACTCTATTCAATTAGTATATTAATTTTATAGCAGATCACATCTATTCGCTCGTGATATGAAGAAAAAATTGTTGCCGATTGTTGGAATCATCGTTCAGTTGCATATTCAATCCCTTAAACAATATCTCTTTCAGGATTGTATCAATGAATAACATACTAGTAGATAACGAAATGGTTAGCAAACACGGTGTTTGTAACCTACTAACAATCAGTCTATCTAGAAATGAAAATATTTAATTCTCTCTCGTGAACACAAATCGCCCGAATCGAAAGTAACATAACTGTTTGAAATGTGACGCGTTCGCCGGAATGAAACACGAAGTCGGCGTGGCGTACGTGTTGCAGAGGGCGCAACGTTCTCCTACTTCCGTTCCTGACCCGTTGCTGATTTGACTAGGTATGAACGGAAGTGACGCGAGTCGCTTCGTTACGTTTACATTCTGTTCTCGACGTCGCGTTCATTGTGGGGAGCCATTACCCTTGTCCGCGCTAAGCATCGTGCCATATTCCCATTCGCGCCCTAATACTAACAACATTCTCGTAGTTTTAAGTGAAATATTATGAGAGTAAAGACCGAAATGGACGACGACGAAAAGGGGTAAGTCTGAATTCTGTATTAGTGCACGCGTGAAAGCGTATTTCACGTGAGAATCCTCGATCGACGCGTTCACGGACCGTCGGGTTTATTGCGTGGGATCTCCATTTGCGTATTGCAGTTACCTCGTATCTTTCACTTTCCCGTGCTGTGCTCGTGATCTTAAATCGTTTTTCTGATCCGCGTTAAAAGATTATCGGGCCTCGCACGGTCATGTACGATTTTCTTGATATGCGTGGCCAACCTTTTTTTACTCCAGGCAATAAGCGGTTCGCGATGTATAGTTTCCCACGAGAGGGGAATGTATTTCACCGATGCCGGTTCTGTATAGTATTACTCTCGTGCAACATGACCTGGTTCTTCTCAATTATATACGTGTTTTTGTTTTTCGAAGACGAACTACGAGTACGATGGCCAAGGATATCGTTAATTTTCGGCACATTATTTCGGTGTGAAAGTATGCTACTGTATCGTCGCTCGTTATATCCTTCAGTTCTAGATTCTCTATTTTTATGCTCTATATCCTGAAAGAGCAGAGCATTTCGGAGCTCCCTTGCTACGTGATTTTCTTTCACTACGGTCGAACAATCGTGATTATTGATAGGCAGTATAGATTCATCTTTTCTGAGAATTCTCATTGCCGATTGAGAAAATACGTTACGAAATATTTCGATTATTCGGATCATCAACAATTAAATCCGTAGTTCATTTAGTTTCTTATATATTTTTAAAGTACGTGATTAACGTATAGTGTGTCGCTGGTAGACTCCTAGAAAATCATTAAAAGAAATTTTTATTACAGAAAGTTGTTTGTCGGTGGTTTGTCCTGGGAGACAACACAAGAGAGTCTACAACGTTACTTTGGCCGTTACGGTGAAGTAATCGATTGCGTTGTTATGAAGAACAGTGAATCTGGCCGTAGCCGTGGATTTGGATTTGTAACATTTAGTGATCCAGCCAATGTTCCATTAGTTCTTCAAAATGGACCGCATCAGCTTGATGGGCGCACGGTTAGTATAAATTGGAAAACAGATATGAGGAAGATCGAAATTTGAAACATGGAAGCTTATAATTATACATTATTTGTCCTTTGTTACAGATTGACCCAAAGCCATGCAATCCACGTACGCAGCAGAAGCCGAAACGTAGTGGAGGCTTTCCGAAAGTTTTCCTTGGTGGATTACCAAGCAACGTGACGGAGACCGATTTGCGGTCATTCTTTACGCGCTTTGGGAAAGTTATGGAAGTTGTCATAATGTATGATCAAGAGAAGAAGAAATCAAGGGGTGAGTACAATGTGATCAATATTTGTATATACACATACACAGACATACTGGCGTTGTTTACAATGGTTCCCATTCAGCAATCTGTATCATAATGAAGTTCAGCATATTGTCTTATTCAATGATACGTTGCACATTACATTAGCATTTTTTTTTTTTACATAATTAATGTGGGAACTATAAATAACAATGCTCTCTACATTCAATGTAGGATCATATCATTTATTGTATGATCAAAAGTATAGTCAGAATTCTTGAAATTCCTCAAAAGATAATATTCGTTATACAAATACGATCTTAAGTACGATATCAACAGAAAGAATTTTAGATCTTCAACAAAAGATATCTATGTATATAGTCGAATTGTTGTAACAGTCATATTACTCACTATGTACGTAGTCAAAAATTCTGACTTGAATGCAGCACAGCCATTATTTAAAACATTATGTTAAAATTTTATCTATTTATAAATACGGAAAAAATACGAATAAACGTTAAAGATAACAAGTAATTAATTAAAGTAAAACATGTTTTTGTCCTTAAGTNCTTTTAAATATATTAAAATATTATTAATTTCAATGGCTTTTTTAATATACAAAAGTTTTTTGTCTTAACATTAATATTTTGTAGTTAATTACGACTATTCAATTTTGGTGGCTGCATTCAAGAAGTTCGTTTATTTGATGAGTACAAGTATAAAGCAAAACTACTTTTCCGTGCATCTTTCTAACAATCTTGTCTTGTACAATTAATATAATAATGTGCATTGAAAAACATTCATTTAACACAATGGGTATACAGTTTTTGGGGGAGGGGGGATTAGTAGATATTCAGTAATTAGTTTAACAACTGAAGAAGAACGTTATAATTCCGTGTATATATACGATATTCCGTAAAGTGGAAATTTCGTCTGTAAATTTTACATCAAGTATTCGACAAGCTTCTTTAAATCAGCCATCATAAATTAACTAGTTTAAGTGCTATAAAGTTACAACTCAAGATGAATACTACTGTGTAAATATCCGTATAATAAATACTTGAAATTTTAAGAAATGCATACTCAGTTGGTGCAGAAGGATTCTGTGTAATTAAAGTATTTTTCCAAATTAATGGTAATTCAACGCGATAAGTATAATTGATGTAGCGATCAGTTTGTAAAAATAAAAGTTAAATAAATAAAGCGTCATGCTGATAATAAAAAATATAATGGATGGGGGTCATATAAAAATATTTCTTGTATAAATATATGGGGCCCTTTTTGATATTCTCTCTCACGTTTGGACGACAGGATTTGGGTTCCTCAGCTTCGAGGATGAAGATGCCGTGGACCGATGTGTAGCCGAGCATTTCGTCAACTTAAATGGAAAACAGGTATAGCATACCTATACACTAGTATATACATTATATTACTGTAATGTAAAATAATAATAAGTACGAATGCTATTAAAATTTATTGACATGTATATCATAGTTTTACACAATAATGTTGGTTATTGTACTTATTTTATTTTACAGGATTTTCTCATCCTATGTTATTTTTAACGACTGTATGTTTAGTTTTTACTATATAAGTATCAATCTAAACAAGAAAAACCTCTAGAATATCGTATACGTATCATGCGTTATGTGACAAGTCGAAATTTAGCATATATTTAGAATTTATGTAAGACTTGGCGAGTTTCAAAGGTTTAATCATACGGTTATAGAAAATAATAATTAAGGTATTAAATAAGGATTTCTGATTGAGATGAAAATCTTATTTAGTATCTTTAATTGGTCCAAGTCGTCCACGATAGACGATGACAGTTCTCTACAGGGATCGTTTCGATTCTTTCTGATTGCAGGTTGAAATCAAACGTGCAGAACCACGAGATTCGTCTAGCAAAATGAATGATAGTCACCAAGGCCAGTGGGGACCACCTCAACAGGGTGGCCCTCCGATGGGTATGGCTGGGAATATGGGACCTATGGGTGGTCCGAACGGGCAGATGGGTGGACCTATGATGGGGGGACCGATGGGTCCACCAGGAAATATGATGCAGCAGTATCAGGGTTGGGGAACCAGTCCTCAGACTGGAGGATATGCTGCTGGGTACACTACTCAATACAACTCTCAGGGTTGGGGTGCACCTCCCGGCCCTCCTCAACAGCAACAAATTCCGCCACCACCACATCATCAGTGGGGTAGCAGTTACAATGTCCAGCCCGCAGCAGCTACTCAAGGTTACGGAAGTTACGGTGAGTGTTTTTAGACAAACTATAATATTTTATTTTTTTTTTATTTTTGCTAGGATTTAAGCCTTTATTTATTCAATGCGGCAACAAAAATTAAAGAAGATAGTAATTTCTTCTTTCATGCGAATCGAATTTTCCTCATTTACTTGAATAAATATTACGCGAATTGACGCGTCATTAATTATAAAATAGGAATTACCTGCGACGTACCTTCATGTTGTACGTATTGAATATGTCGAAAGATTTTAATTAATGTTGAAATAAATGCAACATGATAAGTCATTAATTTCTGAAGCACGACACGCAATAAAGTTGCGATCATATATATACAATATAATATCAATCCTATCCTTTTCCCATCTATCCCTGGAAGAACTATGAAGTTGTAAAGATAATAATAGAAACATGATAAAGATAGATTTCTGTATACTTTTTCTTTTGATAAGGGAGGTCATTATGGAAAGAAAATACAATAGGTTATTGTGAATATCAAGCACATATCGAAATTATATCAAAACGGATTCATTAATCATTGCTTCGAATTCTTCTTATTGTTTCAAATTTTCACAGTTTTTTGTTTGTTTTTTTGTTCATTGAGTATCAGTCCAATCATTAAATCTCATTATTCTATCATCTATGAAGTTCATGCTTATTTTCCTAAGAGAGAAAATCTATGAAAATTAAATCCGTGTTCAAAAGTCGTAGACTCACAAAACATGTGCAATATATCTTTGTATTATACATGTATTTTTATCGCAGTGACTCGACGATTTACCTATCGAGACGAGCAAACATGTACATTCTAAATCAAACGACATTGAATATTAGTGCCACCAAGAAATATTGTATAAGTGAATAAAGTATCACTTCAGTGCCAAGATGGTCACGACTGATGAAAATTGCAAGTCTCTAACTTAGTTCAGCCATCATATTTAATACAACAAAATAATTTAAGTACTTTTGAATAAAAGATCCATAACGATACGATAAACTCTCTTCAATCTGTGTTATTCAGTCTCCACTAAGTTTATTCGTTGTATAAAGCATCCATTCCTTCTTCAGTAATGTTTCTAATGATAAAACTACTATTTGAATGATTAATTTTCAAAATTTTCTCGACCATAAGTGTACATCGTTTAGTAATTGTATAATATGTACGTCGTGCTTGGCACTAAAGTGGTCGATCAATTTAATAAGAAGAAGCTTTAGAGAAGACGGTGATTGGTGACACGTGGTTAATGATCGCAGGTGGGCCGGCAGCGGCCGCTTCAGGGGGTTATGGGCCCACGGCGGGTACTGGCGGGGCTGCGGGGGGCGGGCCCGGGGGTTCCTGGAACTCCTGGAACATGCCACAGAACGGGCCCCCTCCTGGGACCCAACCACCACCTCAGCCCCCTCAGCCCAATTCCTCGCAGCCTAACTCCAACTCGAACCCCTCTGGCCCGCAGGGTGAGTCTTCAAGCTCAGTCAAACAAACTCTTTCCTCTTTTCACCCTTTCGCATCATACAGCTCCATTTTTACTTAATCGAGTCTGTCTGTAACTTGTATTTATTATTTCATGGTCTCCTGATTTTCTCTTCTGCCTGTTTCTCTCTGTCCGAATTAAAAACAAAACTTTTTTGGAATAATTAGTCTAGTAGAGAATTTTTATTGTCATACACGTTTGCGACCAGAATGATCTTTATATCTATTAACGATTTATTAAGCACGCGGCAGACAAGCATGAAAATTGTAATTTGGCGTGATACAGTCAATATCATGCTTCGCTTATTAACAGTATTTTTTTGTTGCGAAAATATTATTGTACCATCGAATGTTTTTTTTAATCGTTCGAGAATGTGGAGACTGTTCAATGATGTCTGTGTTTGTTAACACACAATTAATTGTAATTAACTAACGGAGTTCACCAAGGAATGAGCTTTTCATGCATAAGGGTTGGAGGAAGGAGGATACTGAAGAATTTAATGATGTTGTAATCGAAGGAAAGAATTTATTTTTATTGAATATAAATAAAATTTGTGTCCTATGTATAAGCTCCTCTATAGCTCCTTGCTACCTATATTTGCACATTTATTCATTCGCCTAATTATCTGATAGATAATTCCGTTTTACATGTTCCTTGCGCTTTGTTTTTCTTCTTTGCGTATGAAATTCTGAGAGCATGTACTTCTGATTGTATAAATTATATACGTAAACTTGCGTAGTATTAATGCAAATTCAATTAGAATTAGTACGACAATTGTATATTACGTCAATTTATATGATTTCTTAGTATGTAATTAAAGGTATAGAACTATGCTTAGAATATTTGGTGTGCTTATGATTGTTACACAAGATATAGAGAATATCATCGTAATATAATTATCGGCATTTTGCATTTATTCATCCACTACATCATTTCTAATTTTGTATTTCTTAATTTCGAGTCGATTCATTTTTTGTTCTATGTAAGTCAATACAAGTATTTTCTTTCTATTTTCGTTGATTGTTTTTTAATGCCTCCCGAAACTGGTAATTAGTCACTATTCTTTTAATTATGATACTGTTAGAGTAGAATAGGTATTTGGAAACTAATTCGTTAAGTGTATGGTTGCCTCTTCTGACTTATTGTAATGTCATTGTAAAGTGGAATATAAAGATTTTGAATTTTTTAAAAAATAACTTGCTCTAATGTAGTATAATGCAGTCCCAGTGTCATCCCTTCCGTTTCCTCTGTTGTCTCTTAGTGCTCTGTTAAAAATTCATGTTTATCCGAATTTTTGCTTTTTTTACATTTTATAAACGATCTCTTTTTGGTTTAACTACTTCGTGCTTATTATTGAAAGGTAATGTCGATTGGTATATTGATTCGTTTGTATTCCTCTATCGTTATGATTCTTCGCTTATTTTATTTAGTCATTATTTCTTATGAATTAACGTCTTTCGAGTATTTCATTTGTGATTGTCCATGTCATTTTTTATTTGCACGTATCCGTAATGTCTTTTTTGCAAGTGTACTTATTTGTTTAAATTGATAATTGTCCATAAAAGACAAAAGCAATATAGATATATTTTAGATGCTTTTTCGTACTGCTGTCTATCTATTTACCATTTACAAATGTGTGATTAGAATATTCCTCGCGCACATTGAAAGCGAATTTCTGTCAAAAGTGTGATCGGATTATCTATCGATAATTCGATTAACTAAAGTATCAAAAATGTATCTTTACCGTGGGGACTGTTGTCCCACGGCTCTTGAATAAACGAGACGAGAGGTAAGTGTGAAAGTTCGATAACGGGTTGAAAATCAATGTTCCAGGTGATATGTATTCACGTCAGACCACCGGCTCAGGTGCACCTGGGTCCAGTAGCAGCTCAGCTAAAACTCCGGATTACACTGGGTACTCCGCATATGGTAATTACGCTGATACCAGTTACCCTCAGCGTTCGTATCAAGGAGGAGAAAGCAACCAAGGTGGGTATGCTGCCAGCGCCCCTAAACCCCAGCAAGGCTTTGATTTCAAAGAGTGGCCCACCTCATGACCATTTTAATTGACCCGTGATGGAGAGATGCGCTGAATGGCTTGGCCTTGCTCGTGGGTTATTTCATATTACATATTTTAAGATACACAGAAACATACAACATTGCGAATCGATCGTGAAGATTTCTGCTCGGATCCAGAGATATTCTTTGGATATATTTCTACAATACTTTGGAGTTCCGAAAAATTTATTTTAGCTGCGTTGGAGTTATATTATTTCTTTCGTCAAGTTTGATACTATTTCTTTTTTTTGTAGAATTTACTATACCAATTAAGCGATTACGTTTCGCATCGAAACACCGTAGTTGAAATATTTATTTATTGCAAACTCGTTCGGGAGTTTTCATAAACAGTTTTTACAAAGAATGTCTCGGTCGAGCTGTAGCGTCGTTCGTGAGCGGTCATAGCATAATAGTTTTTCGATTGATAAAAGTTTGATACTTTTCGACATATCTTTTTTAATAAGTTCATACATTGAAAATGCATCTATCCAACTTCGTGAAACGGGAGTATCGGGGAAAAAGTAGTGTCGGGTTTCTCGAAACATTGATTTCATTGATCGCTCGTGAGAACGGCCCACGATCTTATCGGGTTTCAAAACTAAACTAGCAACAATTTAAGCCACATGTTTATTAAAAAGTAAAACGTGGGGGATATAAAAATGGCAAACGAGTAAAAAATACAAGAAAACAAAAAAAACACCCATGGTGCAAGCGAATTTTGTATGGCACTGGGATAGTGGGTAGGAAGCGAAATAGAGAAGTATTATAAGAGTTAAATTAAACTATATCGGATGAAATAGTAATGTGAGATGATGAAGAAAAGCAAAGCAAAAAGAAAACAGATGCGAGTGTAAAGAATAAGGAATATGGTGATTATTAATTACTTAACAGCATTTAAGCAGAGGTGAACGAGATTTCGTTTTTGAGAAACTTCTTCTCAGTGGATGGCACAAATTTCGATGCTTGTTCACCTCGTTGATAATTTTAGTGAACACTTCAGTAATTTGGAATTAAGAAAGAATATTAACTAAAAGGAATATTATATTACGGTCTCTAGTGGAAAGTCAGCGATTGACTTATACGCTCGAGACACCCGTCCCTCCACGATCTCGTATTTATCAAAATAATAGTTTTCACGCAATGGATAAACGACCGGAAAAAACGTAACGAGTAATTAATGAAATAATTAAGTAAGGTGTTCACACAGGCTGACTTATAAACTAAACTAAGGGATAGTGTAAAATAGATCATTTTAACGTGATGTATGTATATCTATAATTCTACGACAGCAGGGTGCAGTTTTTTTAAGCATATATATGTGTATATATAATATATATATACGTATATAATTTTCTCCTCCTTTTTTCTTATTTTGACGTCATATCACTAGTAATATTTTAGGCACGCGAATGCCTAGGTCCTCGATTTCGCTTTTGACTTTCTCTAATTTAGATTATCTGGTCCTTTTCCGTTTCCATTGATCCGAAAATGTTTATCGTTTTTGGAAGGAAGAGGACGAGAAACAAAGCGAAAAAAATGAAAGAACGATAATGAACTTTTAACGGAAAAAAAAAATTTCTATCATAAGAACACGGACCGTCAGATGGGTTTCTGTATGGTCGTAATGTATCAGATATGAGAACTAGTTTATTTTTTACCTCGGATTTATAATAGTTAATTATTAGGCACATTTAAGGCTACAATTATTGTTACTATTATTATTACTTCTATAATAATTATTATATTACTATTACCATTATAAACTATTTACAGCTATTTACCACTATTTACTGTTGCGACTGCTCCTACTGCAACCATTATGATTGCACTACTATACACGCTATTATTACTATCTACGATAATTAAAAAATATTGTACGATGATGCTTATAAGTGTTTAAATTCTAGACGATTAGAAACGAAAGAGATCATGGTATCTAACGGTTGGAGGGAGGGGTATTTGTAATTTTGTGCGATACACTCGGCGGGGGGCGTCGATCTGAAAAGTCTACCTGATTAAATATATGACTTAATTGTATTTACTCTGTAGGATTTACCATAGTTCTAAACAAGGAATATTTCGAAAAAAATGCTCTCAAATGCTCATGTTTATTACTGAGCGGGTCGCGTTGTGTCTTACTTTGTCAATAAGAATCGCAAGTATTAACGCTAATGTAATTTTAAATTTTTCACGAGGTCACAATATAATCAGTAGGTTACAATTAATAACGGATCACCAATTTGATTAAGATTCCTCATTATTGATCTCAATACGATTGGGTTGTTCCCCTTCACAGCATCTAATCCTTTTCTTGTCAAATTGTTGCAACGTATCTTTATCAATACCCTCCAGTTTCTTATGATGTGAATTCAGAAAAAGCGATCGAGTCTTCGAATCATTGATAGGAGTTGAAGTCAATTGATCTTGTACTTATCTTAATTGAAACGGTCGTCGGGGTTTTATATTCGGTGCATTTAATTGATGTTAAACTCGGTAGCATCGTAGAAACAGGGATACGTAAAAGTCAATGGGACGATGAGGAAACATTAACAAACGCGACTCGTTGAAACTCTTGGGATCAACGCAATAACACGTTTACCGACTAAACTAAAGACAAGAAGAGACGAGTAGGGAGCTCAATCAAACAAAAACCTTTTTACACTAATTGTTATGATAATTACACGAACACGTTAACATACGTACTCTAAACAAATACACGTACATTTATACACGTACACTACTACGCGCATAAAAAAGTAAATTAATTAAACAGAGGCCACACAAGTTACTGAATATCCAAATAATAGTAAAATAAATAATGTGCAGAAATAGACGAGGTAAATAACAAGCAAAATGGAAATAATGATTTTGTGGTTGTTCTAAGTAATACGTTATTTAATATCTACTTGAGAGACAAATACGGAGAGAAAGATAGGGAGCGCGAGAGCGGGAGAGAAAGAGAGAGCAAGAGCAGCAAATTTAAATAGGGAGAGAGAGAACAAATTTATCTCCACGGCTGTTTTTTTGAGAACTTATTTTATAAAGTAATATAAATAAAGAAACGTAAAACACGAACCACTAGTAATATCGACGATGATTATAATTATTACTATTAACTATTATTCCTTAATCTATTAACAATTTTTAAATAAAGTTAAAACCGATAAATTTAAAGAATTTTTAAGTATATACAAAAGCGTTGAGAGAATATGAATTATAACGCTTGATTTATAGACGCGTTAACGATAATTAATACGTTTGTTGAAATCAGTAAGCAGAGTAAATTAATTTGTATTATAATTAAGAAGTCTCAGAAGGATGGTTAAATTATTCTAGTGTGAAGGACGGAAAATAATAATGATACAAAGTTAAATGGCTGCCTTGCCGCAATTGTATATACATGTATCTTAGGGTATGCTGGAAAAAGTATAGTAGTTGAAGTGATTGAGCGAAAGTAGTAGCAATGGATTTGCAAAGAGATAAAAAAGAAAACACAAGGCGACGACAAGAACGTAAAAATTTAGCGGGTCTATTCGAATGATTGACGATTAATAATTGTAACAGATAATATATTTAACACAATATTATTAGTATTTTTCAATACAGAGATAATTAACGTAATACGTAGCAAATAGGTGGAAAAAGAATACTTTGATTCTAGCTGTTGTTATTACCAGTCGTGATTTCGTATTTTTACGAACTACGAATTCCTCTCAGGGTTGTTGTACTATCTTTTTTCCTCATTTTCCTGTTTTATCATTCTTTTTTGTTTTGTGTTTTTTATGTTCTCCCTGTCTCTTAAGCTCTTTCGGAATCCTTATGAGTCCTAATATTTATACAGTTAGGTTTGTGACTTGTTTCCTCTTCAATTTTTCACACGATACTGAACTCAGTATTTGAACAAAACATTTTCGAAATGTTATGGTTTTTATTATAGAACATTCATAGGACTGAAACACTCCTCTTATTTTGTATAGAGAGATAATGTACATTTAAGTATTGAAAACCACAGACAGCTTGTAGATTTAATTTTTCATTATTTTTAAGACACTATGAACACAGGGAGAGTATATTGAATAAATTCTATTTTATAATCACATTAGATATGTAATTTCTACTCTTTTTACACTTTTACATTTTTTACAAATTTTTGTTTTCTCAGTATCCCTTTTAATCTATTCCCTTACCGCGTTTCTTCATGCATTTTGTAATATCTCATCGTCTCTTATATTTTGTTGTTGTTCTTCCTTTTACAATGAATTTTTTTTTTAAAGTTATAATCTATCTTAGGTAATTGCCTTCGTCTTAACTTAATTAGGTAATGCACGTATTGAATCCTTTTCTCCTTTAATTTAACGACTACGCATGTTAGGTTGCAAGGTAACGAAATGAAATGAGTTAAGCATACAATATTTAAGAAAAAGTCGAGAGAAACGATAAATATATTATAATTCCGGGGGCGTTACGTGTCTATTTTTAAAGTTAATGCATATTTGACGTCCCGCTCACTGAAGACTGGTCATTATAATTAAATATTATACTTAAAATAACTTACTATTCATAATTGTAATCTATACGAGAGACAGTTTTTATCAATGAGTTCATCTTGTATTTTTAATGACTACATTAACGTAATTATATAGTTGGTACTACAACGACTTATTGGCCATTGCATTTTTACGCGCTTATATTTGTATTTCAATTGTTTCTTCAACACACTTGCATTTCCACCCTTATTGTTTGTTGTTTTATTAAGCGGGAGTAACAGCGTCTAAATTGTACATACATAGTATATTCATCACGAATCGGAACGAGATACGAAGTTACGTGGGCATTTCTCCAAGTTGTAAGGAATAACGTTCGGAAAGATCTGTTGACCATACCTATATTTACTTTACGAAATATTTTGTCTCCTGAAACGAAGCACAAAAGGAGAGTATCGGTGATAAGTAATACAGATATCACTGCCTGAGCATGTTCATTGCCCGATATCGGTATGCTTCGTTTGATCAGTTAACGGCCCCAGAATTTTTGTGATTTCTCGAACCATGTTGCCAAATGTGGATTCATTACCGTGAGATACAAACTGAAACGCATTGAGAGAAAACATCGATTAAAGTTAGGCCTTGCTGTTAATTTGGTCGCGTTTGAATGGAACTATGATAGAAAGGAAAATAAAACAGCTGGCTGGTAGAGCAAAGAAGGAAATGTTTGTCATATATGTATATGCATATACAAACGTACACACCCATTAACACACAGATACACACCGCGGATATTCTAAATTACGTTTACAGTAGATACACTTAAGGTATTAAATTCTAATTACAAAGTAATTTGCCTGCGTATCTGATAGGACATGTCTCATAATTGTTGTCTTAACGGAAGGCCCTGTATAGTAGCGAAAGAAAAAATATAGAGATCTAATAAAACAAAGTAAATACATAAATAAATAAATAAATAAACAAATAAAAAACGAGAACACACATTGACTCTTACGTAAGAGAGAGAATATTCTAAATGTACTACGTTTACGTTAAGTGCCCTGCTATAAGTGCGAAAGAAAGGAACTTTATATCGACGTATAGACGATTATATAGGCGAATTGTTCAAAGACACGTCGTGTGCGCAAAAGAAAAATCGACACGTGTACATACACTACCATCAATCGACACACATGTTCACACACCACTTCACACTACATAATGCTTCACATTCAGAGATTAAAGGTTGGGGAGGGAGGTAAATAGAGTAAATGAATAAAGTGCGAGGAGAGAGGAAAATTTCTGGAGATTTTTGACGAAACCGTGAGTGCATTAACAGGTTTAAAGAACGATCGAATAAGAACGAGTACACGTAAATAAGAGTTTTTCTACCTAAAACGTTACTTGAGAGCCTTTAAACTAAAAAGGAGAGAATACGAAAATAGACGCAATTAAAGCTAACAGCAGAGTCGCTATATTCATTTTGCTCGCGAATCCGAGAGAAAAAGAAAATAAATAAAAATATTATTCATTTTTAGTGAATGGAATTCCTACAGTTTGGAATGCTTTGTCTCGCAATTGAACGAACAAGAATCGATCGATCTACTTTTATCATATTTTAGTGTGAAGTATAAGGTAAAATAAACGTAAAGAAAAAAAGTAAAACAATGGTGATAACGATTGTAACGATAATAAATGAAATTGTTAACCGTAATAACATGACCTGTATACTTGTAACTTTTAGCATTATATTGATAAGATCGGTGTCCCCCCGTACGAGTTAAACGATTAGAATATTTGTAGTTGAACGATAGGTAAACGTGAAAACGAAAAGGAAACTAAAGCGATTTAACGAAAACGATATATGTTAGTAAGTTACATTGTCGCATCGGCTGACCGGCGGATAGGCATCGTCGCATTGGCCGATAGAGGAAAACAGATACGTGAAATGTGGTCTGGTCTATGTGACTAGATGAAACGGCGAAATAAACGTATCCATGTTCATCGTGTTTTACCTCAGACTAAGGATACACATTTAAGGATCTTTACGCTCGCACGCTTTCTGTCCATCTTATTCCCAGTGCCCCGGTTTAGAAAACTCTCTGTATCGAGAGGGGTGTCCGACGTGAACCAATAAACGTTGCACGAAGAGACAAATTTTTTTTAATAAAACAAGTTGTTTCATTCGCTGGGAGTTAGCATGGGTAAACTCTCGTTCTCAGATATTAACACGAGCGACGTCGGATACCCCACTGTCAGCACAGTAGCAGTAGAAAATATACCAGGCCAAAGCGCATTGTCTCTAACCTTAAGGTATTCCTTAAGGAAGAGTTGAAGTTAGATGTAGAATCAAGGGTGAAAAGGAGGGGTTAAAAGAAAATGAGAAAAAAAAAACATGATAAGATAAAGAGAGAGGGGAAGGAAGAGATAATTGTATAGGAGGAATAAGCACGAAAAAGAATTCAGAGCGAAAAATATTAAAGAGAGAGAGAGAGAGAGAGAGAGACAGCGAGAATGAGAGAGAGAGAGAGAGAGGAGCAGTACGAGAGAGAGGACGTGATGATCATTATAATATTATGCGCGTTAACTGATAGTAACGATCTAATGAACGATGATGATGATTATTATTATTAATTACTACACTGTGACACATATACATACATACACACACGTACACAGGAAAAGAGGAGATATTGAGAGAGAACACACGTTTACATTACTATTTTCTATATATGTATACATACGTACCTTTCATATGTATGTATATATATATATATATAGATATACATATATTTCCATATATATAAATATATATGCTATCTATATTATTCATTGCAACGTATATGTATGTACACGCACTCGTATGTCTGCTCGTGTAAATGTATACCTTTAAAAAAGCAGGAGGAAATATATCGATGTAGGGGCGTTCGTATTTCTTTTTTTTTATGAGGGTGTGTACAGTTTGCGTGCACGAACGTTCGTGCACGCATGTTACATACATATTAACTTCTATGTATATCATATATATATACACACTTCCGTACACAATTTACCACAATTCTCATCAACTAGATTTTGTTCTTTTCTCTCGATGATGGGGAACATAAAAAAATACGATAGAGGGTGGATATTTGTATGATTAAAACGAAAATATACTACCGGTCAGTGCTCAGGTCGTAATAACGAACGAGGGAAGGGAAACGGACGGAGGGAAAGGCAGGATACGAATACGGGAGGGAAAAAGTGAAAGTAAACGAGTGTACGAATGAAAAAGAAGGCAGTTAACCGCACTAATTAGAGAGGCGGGACTAATATATTTCCATAATATACAGCATTCGATTAAATTGCAATCAAAAACCAGATTTTTCTGTACAGATACATGTAATTTAATTGATTTCGTGTCGTCGTTTTAACGATAGTTTTAGCTTTTAGTTAATTCGATAACTAAATTATTTCTTGAAGACTGAACGTAGTCTTATCTCCCTAAACGATCATTAATACGTGTTATGCATCGTTCAACATCGGTAATGTCGAATTGGATCACGATTAATTCAATTGAATTCAATTCCGTTTTGCCTAACAAGCCATGATACCGATCTATTCAGATATACGTAGTGCTCGAAAACGACATATATATGTGTATGGTGTACATGCACAAGATCATTTATGAATACGGGGAATTATTAATTTTGCTTGCCTCATTATGGATATTAGGCAAGCAAAGTAGAACAAATGTTACTACACACATATAGTAGAGACGTGTGCGTTTATAACATGGTTCATTATTTTCAATTATTGCTATTTCTATTACAGCCATTATCTAGTTTCACCGTTTAATATGTAACATTAATTAACATTATTGCTGCCACTGTTCTCTATCTTTCATCATTGTTATTATTACTATTGCAATCTACAATCACATTTTGCAATACTTTAACCATTTCGGTAGCTGTTTTCTATTTTTCTTACACTGCTGTACCTACATTAGGGGTTGGACAATTTTAAATGTTCAGTATCACACATCATAGCAATATGTTTAACGAGGAACTTCAAAGGGAAAGACTCTATTTGCCGTGTTCGTCGTCACATTTGCAATCGTGCTCGATTTGTTCGAGTGTACCATTTACTTTCCCCGTGCGAACGACGCGATAAGTTGAGGGATAAGAATAGTCCGTAAATCATGTTTATAAGCCGAGTTGTTAGCATACAATGTGACGATCCATAAAAATGTTTGATACCGAATAAGGGAAGTGTCGAAGCAGAAGGGAGAATAAGAAGTCAGATGTTATTTTGAAAAGCTCCTAGCAATTTGTTTACTTTAGCATTTTCCGAATACGAGTCGTCGTCTCTTAGGATACTCTTACAATTAGAATTAAAAGGAAAGAATAAGAGGAAAACGAAAGAGTGTAAACTGGCATGATTTTTTTAATCGTTTATAAGGATTTCTCGAGTAACGTATACCTCACTGTACATATAATTAACCAAACCGTGATTTTCAATGCGGCGCCAGCTGCTTCTTCTTTGTTCCTGGTGTTCCGAAACGTGTCCGTCGATCCTTTCGTAAGAAGTCCTTTGCTCGTTAGCTAAAGTATTGCAGACAACAGCTACGTCGCCGGTCGTATCGCCGACATATTCTACTTTCCATCGCGGTGCTATAGACGTACGCGCGTTACCTTACGTATTACGTGTTACATACTTAAACGGTAATATTCCTCTAACGATGTAAAGAATTATCACTAACCGCTAAGGGATTAAACAACGTGTTACGAGAATTTTTCACGCTATAGTTAAGCCGCGCGTCCGCATCCGTTCATTGCCTTTTTTCTACGTACTTTTGCGATCGTGAGTTACTCGAAAATGAAAAATATCAAAGGGGATATGAAATGGGCGACGGGAATCCTATGGGTAGCTCACGTTTAGACCGTTCATTCTTAAGTAAGTCAGCCTCTAAGCAATTTGGGACCCGAAAAAAAAACGTTCTTCAATCAAGTACTAGTTAATTGTAATCGTAATAATTCTTAGAGATATCGGAAAAGGACAAAAGTACAACATAAGAAACGACTGATACGAGGGAGTTGAAAATTGGGGCGTAAAGGAGAATATACGGTACAGAGGTGGTGTAGAATTCTTGATTAAGAAAGAACCACAAACGAAGCCTTAAGAAATAAAACGAAAACGATACTTTTACCCTTTGTATAGAGTCTACTGGTTAATGTATTTAGACGGTACGTCCAAACAAAAGAGATACAAAACTTGTTAGAATGTTATTACGGATATTAATCAACCAATCAATTAATTAATTAATTAAGGGATTTAACGTAATGGTTAATTGTCGAATTAAATGAGCCACCGTTCTCGGGTTGATGATCGCACACGTACATCCTTATCAGCTGTATTCGTGTCAGAATAAGTTTGTAACCGTTGTATTTAGGAACTCGCCGCGACGAACGTGACTGTCACGAAACAACAATTTTAAGAATAATGTTCGCGCTCGAACTCGCAAATGTGACGACCACGAGGACAAATAAATTTTGTTTATTTTAATCATCGATTGGGTCGCGGATCAATGAAACGTAGCCCTCAATTTATACACGCAAGCATTTCGTTTGATAAACTTAATTACATAGAAGATCGCATTGTCCTTACCGCAGACAAGTTATACGTAAATAACAGTTCGATTATTAAATCGGCATACAAAACGGGGTGTGACGCAAGGTTCGAATAGGCACGATGTTTACGAATCCTGTTGTATGCGCATGCACTAATCTTTTTACCATAGAATTAACTGTTTGTACTTTTAACGAGTAATATTTAATGTTTCGATGTGCATGTATTTAAACTGGACTAAACTTGTGTACGTAGATATAGAGATTACGAGGATAGAAACCGCGTATACATATATACTAACGTAAATTAAAACACGACGAAAGATCAGGGCCGGCTGGTGGTTGGAACGAATTTTCCTATTGCAGCCCGTATTTAAGATTCCCTAATTTTATTCACTAGGGTGTTAGTCTTAACGATTGAAATTTGTTGTTCCCTGAGCCACGACTGAGCTGTTAGAGAGTAAAAATAAGTTCGCTGAAGGCTGAAGTGAATAAAATAATTCGTTTTACTTATTATTACATGCATGTCCCACGAAACGGTCCTAATAAGACTGACACTTTCGGACGAAATGAAAACCAAAAAAAAAAAAAATAAGAGGAAAGATTACTACATATATGGTACATGGAACTGTACAGTAAATACTTTTTATCGTAAACAATTCCTAACAGTAAGTTTTAATTTTTCGTTTATAAAGCCGGCACTCCTTGCTTGTAATTTTCGCTCAGCAAAATGCGTCCAACGACCACTGCCCTTTAAATTGAGAACAGTTTTAGCAAAGGAGAAGCCTTCGACGGAATTAAAAAAAGGGGGCGAGGGTTCGCGACGGGGAAAACAACGTAACGAAACTTTGAGAACTATACAAAAATGATGAATCTGTGTACCTTGACCGAAGGGAAACGCCTCTGCTTTTTCTCCTACGGGACGCGCGTCGATTTGGAAATATTGCCGGTGCCACTTTAGGTTTAGGGTTACAAATGCGGCGAAACAAAATGGCGAAGAAACGTTGATAAAACTATTAAAGATAAAGAAAAAAAAAGTGTCAAAGTACTGCTACGATTTATCGAACTATTTACTATTTACGACTAGTAACACTTAAACGAGGAACTGTACTGTTGTTGTTATTATTTTCTATTGTAATTGATTAACACGGATTACGAGCAATGGCTTTACTATTTTCTCGAATAAATAATCTATATCTACAGCTTCTCGAGCGCGTACCAGCATAGTTTAAGTTTATAAGGAGGATAGAGGACAAAATGTGTAGCGTTTAATTAAATTATCCGACGTTGTGCGTGAATGAAAAGGCGAATGAGAGGCGGGAGAGGGACTGGGTATGTAAGCAAGCGAAAGGGGAGTAATTTAATTGGCGTTATGCGAGAGAAAAGGGATGAATGATGGAGCGAACGAGTGCGAATCACTTTGTGAGTGCTGGGGTGCGGGTAAAGTGAGAGAATAAGAGTAAAATAAAACGGGTCGCAGTTAACGTAACAAATAGGAAAGAAGGACGGGTAGATAGATAAATAAGCAATAGTAATCAGTCTAAACAGAGAATTATATATCTAATTGCGCGAGGTATTGACGATCGAGCCTCGAGGCCACAGGAACTTTCAAAATACTAATTAGAGATGGACGCCTTTTCCAAGGTTATTGTCGACTATCACGTCTATTATATTTAAATAATAGTTAAATGCTATCTAACGTTT
Organism: Ceratina calcarata; assembly: GCF_001652005.2. NCBI lineage: Eukaryota > Metazoa > Arthropoda > Insecta > Hymenoptera > Apidae > Ceratina > Ceratina calcarata. The sequence goes on along the minus strand of NW_017139431.1, from coordinate 1,163,646 downwards.
ACGGTCTAGTTTACTCGGTAAAGGATTAAACGGAAACTTGTTACCTCCGCCTAAGGATAGATTGTACGAATCGACAAAAAAATCGTAGATAGTAAGAGCGACATGAAAATAAGCTAAGTTATAGTAACTTACGGACATAGAATTTCTCGGGGTAGGAGGATCGATCAGTTACTTAATCGAAAGTACACCAAAAGTGCTGGAACAGGAATCGACACGGTAGTCCTGAGAGAAAACGAGCAGTTTTTCATTTTCGCCTAACGTGCATTCTTCATAATAATTTTTTCTTCTCGCTCTTGTTTGTTGCAGGATTCCTGTTAGCTGTAATATTGGCGTTCGTTTTTCAATATTTTTGGTTGTTTCATCGCTTTTCTTCGATGTTTCCAAATATTATTCAACGTCTCGACGAAACGACAGGCTCTTAGAATGTGTCTTAAGCGTCGTACGACTGTCGCTCGTACGATTCTAGTAATCGTAGAAACGCGAAAGAGAGTGTTGTGGCTCGATGAAAAGTGTGAATGAGTGTGAGTGAGTCTGAATCGTGTGAATGCGAAAGGAATGAATGGAAGGATGAGGAAATCCAGATGACGTTATAGATAAATCGATATAATTATTGATTAAGGGATAAGTTGTGTACAAATGTATTATAAATTAACGATTATCCACAAAGTACCTTAAACGCAGAAAGATGAGGGGAAACGAAAAACGAAGCTCACCTTGACTTAAAACACGCATGACATACACACAATATTAAGTAGATTTTTCTCCATCTCCGTTTTTATACGGTTTCAACCATTTTTGGACGCGGCTAGGCCGCGGGATTTTTTTCCTCGGCCGTGCTCTTCACCGGGGGGGGGGGGGGGCAAAACAAGCGTAGGATCAATAATTAAGATATCGATTAATTACCTAATTAATTAATTAACGCGTACGAACTCGACGTAAGAACCGTTATGTAGAAAAATATTAAAATAGAGCGAAACGAAGATATTTTTAATGAAACAAACAAATGCCAACCATTGTGTTCTCGTGAGAATCATAATAATTGTTCTGTAACTCTTAAGTGAAAAATGAATCGCGTATCTAAGTCGTTAATTAGTCGTTGTAATTTTAATTTTTTCGTTAGGGAGCGAGGTGTGTATTAGACAAGTGTACGAAAGGAAGATAAGAGAGGGGGAGACTGTGAACGTTATCAAATTACCGATTGGTCGGTGAATTGGTCGAGGTGAAACGAGAAAATTAGACAAAAGAATGAATTGGATTGCGTATGCGTGAGTCGAAAGCCGGCGATGGTCCCATCGTTTGGCCAGAAGCAAATTGTGAAAGGAATATGATTTGTTGTGACTGAAACGAGAGAAAGTTGGGTGACTAAGTGAACGTTTGTTGAAGGGGACGAGACGATGCGCGAAAGAGAAACAGGGGTGAATGCTATTCGTGTGTAAGTGTGGTCGGCGTAATTGCAAGGGCAGAGCGTGTAGAGATAAATTTTTGACGTTTAAAGGACAGAGACCTACAGTGACGATGACAAGATTTTCTAGTGATACGAAGCAACATAGTTTGTACGCAATGTATAAGTGGTGCCGTTCGGTACCAATTCAGGTTTAAGGTTTGCCAAATCTTTAATAAGTAAAAGAATATTTAAAAAAGAAGATAAAAACACGCGAGACGATGTAAAAGTTTATTAAGCTGCATTACGTGTATAGTGCATAGGGAGTACTTGCATTAAAAGAATCATAGCTAAACCGTTAGTGTTTAAAACGCGACGATGTGATGCAAAGTGTCGGCGCAATATTTCCAAATCGTGTCGCAATTCTCTTTCCCGCGAACTAACTGGAATTTCTTTAGGACACTTCTTACAGTTAATCGTCAGCATAGCGAAATTCCAGCCATGCTGATTAGGAATGAAAGTCAAAAGATAGTTGAACATATACACAGGCAGTAATCCAATCGTACGAACTCTTATTTTTGAGCAATTAGTTCTTGTTAGGAAATTTTATTCGCCAGTGGTGTATACGAGTATACACTCGATACGTGACGAGGGAAGGGAGAAAGAACAGAGACTAGCGAATAAGTTTTGAGGAATAAGTTTAATAGCGGACTAAACATCGTTATCTAATTTTAGCGACATTAGTTAATCAGATAAGGCCAGAAAGAGAGTGATTATCAAAGAATAAAGTCGAATGTCGTTGCGTGTAGATTCTTGGTGTTAATAGTTACGCAAACGCTGAGCTAAACCATTATAAAACGAGTAAACGAAAGAAAATACAGACACACAACAATGTCCCTTGCCACTCGTGTACGTTGCTAGAGAAAGGAAGTGTCAGATACGTAAACCTCATTGTTTATCCACCGGGGCAGATTGAAATTAGAGACAGAACTAGGGAATGAATAGGGGAAACAACACTGGGTGGCTAGGTAATGAAGGGGAGCGGAGAGTAGTCAGAGAATATCCCAGAGACTGCGTGCATGCAAGAATTTTCATTAGAACGATAAAAAAAGAAATAAAGCTCTCCGCGATTCGCGTTTGTATGTATGTATGTTTATCGTGTTCAGAGTGAGACAAAGGGGAGATTAATTAAGAAGGGTTGAATTGCGATATCAGGGTGTCGGGAAATGTTTAATTGGGGAGGACAGAATTTCTATATATGAATTTTACTGATTTTTACTTTATTTTTACTCGATGAAACTATCTATTTATAATATATAAACTTTATTCCTACCCGCTCCCCTCACTCCCAAAACGACACATAAAACAGTACTACTGTACCATTACTATTACTACTACTACTACTACTATTACTACAACTACTACTACTACTATTGCTACTACTATACTGTAACTACTACTATTATTATTATGATTATTATTATTATTATTATTATTAATTATTGTCATTATTATTATTATTATTACTGCTATTCTTATTCATCAATACACACATACACACATACATATAAATATATATATTAATATACTTAACGGTGTTTCTAGTGGATTAATTGATTAATTGATACTTAAGATATTATAATATTAATATAACAATTATAATGATGATGATGAATATATATATATATATATATATAATTATATATAAATACATATACATATAATGAATGATAAGTTGATATGCTGATAATTATTATGATGATAATATAGAAGAAAAAGTGGATCATTATTCATAAAGTATATACTGGTATAGATTATGAAAATGATTAAATAGAAAATGATATTGATGAAAAACTATGGATCTTGTCAATCTAAAATCCAGACTATCTTTTCCCTTCGTTTAAAATTAATTTTCGTATTAAGTAGTTAAGTTTATTACATAGTGCCTACTTAAGAGGTTGAGAGACTTAAAACACTGCACGGTCAATGAAGTTATCGTTCTCTTTTTGCACATGCGCCGAATAAGAGGAATGTATGGAACTTTACGTTTTAATTTTTTTTTTTTTTATTCGTTCGACACATTATGTGCGTGGATGAGTATGAGAGTGAGAGCGAGAGCATGCGAGTNATTATGATTATTATTATTATTATTATTATTAATTATTGTCATTATTATTATTATTATTACTGCTATTCTTATTCATCAATACACACATACACACATACATATAAATATATATATTAATATACTTAACGGTGTTTCTAGTGGATTAATTGATTAATTGATACTTAAGATATTATAATATTAATATAACAATTATAATGATGATGATGAATATATATATATATATATATATAATTATATATAAATACATATACATATAATGAATGATAAGTTGATATGCTGATAATTATTATGATGATAATATAGAAGAAAAAGTGGATCATTATTCATAAAGTATATACTGGTATAGATTATGAAAATGATTAAATAGAAAATGATATTGATGAAAAACTATGGATCTTGTCAATCTAAAATCCAGACTATCTTTTCCCTTCGTTTAAAATTAATTTTCGTATTAAGTAGTTAAGTTTATTACATAGTGCCTACTTAAGAGGTTGAGAGACTTAAAACACTGCACGGTCAATGAAGTTATCGTTCTCTTTTTGCACATGCGCCGAATAAGAGGAATGTATGGAACTTTACGTTTTAATTTTTTTTTTTTTTATTCGTTCGACACATTATGTGCGTGGATGAGTATGAGAGTGAGAGCGAGAGCATGCGAGTGCGAGTTCCTTTTTCGCCTAAATTATATTTCGGTAGCCACGCCTTCCTATTATTCGCTCAAGCAACTGTTGAACGACAATTCTGCAGACTAGTTCCTTCTACTTTCTTTTTGTCGTCTCTGTTACAATTGGTATAAAAGACACGAGGAATATTGCAATTTTTTAAATTATTTTGCATAGCTCATTGAAAGTTTTACGTGAATTTCAGTTGCTGGTTCCTATTTGGTTTTCCTTTTTTTTCGGTTCATTACAACTCGCACGGGGATGTAAATGGTTTTGTTCGCCACAAATGCGTGAATTACAGAGGTGGTCCACTGTTTCAAACATTTTTTGTTATTTTACATGATTGTTTCCGCTGTTGCGGGTAGTCTTTTTATTGGTGCAGTGTTTTATGCGCGTCCCAACATACTCACCACGCCTCGAAACTGGTCAATTTATTAGATTCGCTGTACAGTGCAATTTGCTGTTTCTGTAACCGTTGCATAATTCGATAAATCGGAGAATGATCAGGTTCGAGGTGGCTCGGTGGTCTTCAGTACTTTAGGGGCCAACCATCGTTGCTTAATCATATTTCAATTGACAGCTTTTCTTGAATAATTTCGCAACACGCGAAACACGTCTCGCGTAGATTTAAATTACCTGCCCCTTGAGTATTTTTCCATTCGTGGGAATAGTCTCTCTATGGGATCCGTACGTATTTATTTTAAGCTTTTATGAAAGTGCAGATGGTTTTCACTGCGCTCTACAAAACCGTCGGAAATCCCGTTGATACTTTCGCGTTGCACAATGTTGTTCTCCACTCGTATTTCGATGCCTGGCGGAGGGCGTTTTAGGGGCGGCCCGCACCACCTAATTTCTTCCTTTATTTCCCGCAGACAATGCCCCGATCCCAAAGTTCAAAAACACCGAAACTGGCAGCCCGACTTTCATTCCGAACGGAGACGCAGCCCCAGGTCCCCAACGATTCTCCCTGACCCAGCACACGAATTATCATCCTTATAGACGCTAAGAAATAACCGATATGGCCAAACCAAAGATACACAGATGAAAGACCCTAGGTTCCTAAAAAAAGATGAGAAAACGTACGACAATAGAGAAGAGAGAGGTTGGCGGCGCTGTGATGGAGGAATAAAAGAGGTTGTCAGGTGAAAGAAAAACGACGATAGATTGCCGATAGCGAAACGCGGTCGAAACGACGTTTTTGTGGATAGTGGGCCGACCATTCTCTTTGCTTCCCTATGGTTGAATTTACGTCCACGTTTTGATATATTATTAACGTAAAATTGCTTTTATAGTGGTCACCTTTTTCTCGTCCGGCCCGGACGATAATTTCGTAAATAGCCCGTAAGACGAATTTATCTATTAAGAATTTATATAAGTTACGTGCAAGTGACGGGTGTGCAAGCATGCGTCCTTTTAAAAATTAAGATTACTTAAGGCTTACCACTTAGATCCGTTGTTAAGCTACTTATAATAAATTTTATCGCGAGACCTTTTTTAGATTTGTAACGTCTAAGTTATTAGTTATTTTTTTCTTGATTCTTTTTTTTAATTTATACTTGTAAATTTAGTACAAGGGATAGACTCATGGTGTTTATCGTCCTTAGATATGTTTAGAAGTAGCCGAGTTTTAGGTTGAAATTTAGAGTCCTCGTCGTGATTCAATTTAAAATTGTGTAAATGTTTTTCGAGATCAATTAACATTCCTTATTATGCCGTCAAAACTCGATTAAATTCCGTTAAACTGCATTCACCCTTCGCATCGACGTGTCGTTCAAACCGGAAAACGCAATCTAAAATTCGTACCTGTGAGTAGTATTGGAAAACTCCCAGGAGTTTTCTGTACGTAGTATTCGGTAGTGAACTCTAATCAATCCCGAAGTTGCGCGCGCTCGATGCACGCGACATATAAATAGTACTCAAGTACTTTTATACTAATTATTAAGGCCGCGATAAACAGAATAAATTTTGTACTGGAGATTGTAGGAGAGAAAAGAGGGTGAGAGAGGTTTGAATGATCAGGAATACGAGAATTCTATAACTCCCTGGTTTTTATCTCGTATATTTAAGTCGACAGTGTTTAGTCGATAAGCACTAGACGAGTAAGAAGATTAAGGACGTAATATAAGCTTTTCCTACTTGCACGTTACGAGACATTTTTGATAGAATTTATTTTTTTGTTGCACCGTCGTTCTTATTTTTTTCTACGATGTATTAGTGACAGTTAATTCTAGTACGTCGGTGATATTAATACAGAATCTTTTAACAAATCTTATAGAAAATATATTTTCAGAGCTTTATCAAGATTTCTGCTGAGAGATCGATCTTTCTACATCTCCAGTCCCCTTTTACGTTGTCGATACCGTTTCGTCATTTTTATTTAAGTTTCGCTGGCGCGTCGATCGAAGTCAATTATCCCGATTTGAGATGGATTTATTCCGTTGTCGCGTGGCCTCTTTAATCCGCAGTTTCGTTTCGTTCCAGTTTTTTTCTTTTAGAATAATTCTCCTTCATCGCAGCGTGGCCTCTAAGTCATTTTACAGTTTGGCCTGGTACTCGGTGAGATACTTCTTCGTATCGATTATCGAAGAGGTCGACCGGTCTCTTGATCAATTCCGTTATGCGGTCGACCTGTTCGATTATCACCGTCACGTTCAGTATCATCGCTGACCTGGTCGTCCGTCAGCGATTACACGGACCAGTACTCTCTGCTATCAGAGTACTATCTCCCTGAGCCCTTGCGTTTCCCGGGCTGCGTCCTGGCACACAGTACTACCTTCTTTTATACCATTCTAACAGGCACCGAATTTGGACCCTCGAGACTAGGAAACGTTCCCGCTGGCTCAGGAATCAACAACTACAACGGCGGTGGACCCCAAAGGGGTTATCCAGGACCCTCGTCCAGCTCCAACAATTACCATCCCTACCGCCGCTAGAAAACGGATTTCAGACGAGAGTCCGAAGGCCTCGCTGATTCGCGCGAGGTTCCGCTTTTCTTCCCTTATTGATCATCGATCGCAACTCGAATGCCACTCGCTGAACATATTCTATTCTCGCGACCGTGCGCGCATGCCAACGTGAATATGCCAGCGGATGTTGTAACAGAGCAAGATTTTTGTACGTTTTTTAATCGCCGGTTATTTTATGAAAAAAAAGAGCATCGATGTGAGCGATGATATCCCGGACGATATTTTCTTTTTGCGAACCTACCGGAGCGTAGATCGATTGGTTTTTCTCGGCTTTTCACTTTTTTGCAATTCGAGGCGGACGGGAATAGAAACAGTCCCAGGAGATCGTCGCAACGAACTCGCAATACTTCTGGCCCACGGGTGGAAAAGAAACGCATGTTTGCGAAGCGGACGTTGAAAACGTTCGTGGGGACTTCTGCCGGGGAAGGATCATTGGGAAGAGGAAGATGGGATGCTTGTCGATGCGTACACGGTAAAAATGAATCGAGGACCAATTTTTCTACGCGACTAGCGAGCTCGACGCGAAGACGGCATCGTTGATTATAGTTCTCTCACATTCATTTTAGGATAACGTAGTGTACCCCTAAAATAAGAAGCAAGGAGATTGTTAAGATATTTTTTTATAAGGATAAGCGATTACTTTCGGTCAGGCTGTGTCGACCGAACTGTTAAATTCAATTTATCTTCGAAGGAAGATGCGCGTGAACACCTCGGTCAGGTCGATCGAGAGTCCTCTGTTTATTTTACGAAAAGGAACTGAAAGATGAAAAATCTCACCGTTGTAAATGAGTTTCAATTTTAGACAGATAGGTATTTAAAGAAGTTAAATGTTTGTTTGTTGAGTAGTTCGTCCAAAACGAAATGCGTGTGTATTGTAATGTTTAGATTTAAGCATATTTTTTTTATACAAAAATTGTCGATTTATGGTAACGATAAGGAGCGATCAAGTACTTTTACGCATGACCTATCAGTTCTCTTGGCGCCGTCCTCTTTTTTCATTTTCTCCTCTTTATTTGATCAGATGCAAGCAATTGCAAAATTAGTAACGGGACAGAATGATGAAATTGAACCGTCGCTTTGAAATTACTTTATGACATATCATTTGAATCCAACGATATTGTTGTTTGATTGATACATTCTTTTAATTTAATAGTCGCGATCGACCAATCAATAAAAAAGAAGTCGACAAAAACCTAATTCTTTGTTTTTTTCAATTTCTGCCGTAGGAAGTTTATTTCCTAGACGTCCTGTTCATTTTTCTGACTGGATGACGCGAGGCTGGGACTTGAGGTAAAAGAACCGGAAATGCGCGTTTAACAGCGGTCACCGCTTAACGGGTCGCTATTATTGAGGGATACACTTTTTTCACAATTTATTAATTTAAATGATTAAAAAGGCCCATTGTCCTTGATTAAATCTTCTCTCCCTCACCTCTTTCTGTATCTTCTTTTTTTTTTGTTGTGCGTTTTACATCTGTACTCTTCTCTTTCCCATTTGTGGTGTCTGTTGTATACTATTTTTTTTTTTGCGTATTATTTGGATCTTCACTCTTTTCTTCTTCGCTTTGAGAATTTTCCTCTTTTCATATTATACAAAAATATATATATATATATATCATAATATATATGTACATATATATATTATGTGTATGGTATATCGAGAACGAGCGAAAAGTGAATTGTTTTATGCGTGATACTCAGTATAACCACGTACATATATTATATTTAAGAGTGATCCCAATCCCCTTATGGCTTTCGGTTCGAACAGAGTTCGAGATACTCGCATATGTATTAGGGTTGGAACGAGGAAATAAAGAGACGGAATATATTTTTTTCACGGTCCGAGAGTGGTGAGCCAACAAGAATGGGGCAAACGAGTCACGTAAAAATCGATCGGGAAAACAATTCTGCCACGCGTTCCTACGCGAACCTAGCAGCTTCGTCCACGTTTAGAATAATGTGTAAGTTAAACGAGTTAACAGTAAGCGGATTTCATTATTATTTAACTCACGCGCAGTTAAACGACGATTTGTAACGTATTAATTGTACACTGTTAATTGTACACACCTGCGAGACTAATATTATTATCTAGGAAATTCCTATGATAAGAATGAATCCAAACGACACAGACAGTTCACTGGTGTTTTTCACAGTGAGATACGAGGAAAGGAAAAAAGATCATCGGCGCACGTACTTGTTTTTCTCGATGGAATAAGGCATTATTTTCTCTTCACGTACAGGCATTTGCATGTGGACAAACAATAGATGATTAAAATAAAGAAAGGAAAATTAATGAATGATATTTTACGAAAGCATGAATGGATGGAGTCGCGCGATACGTCGATGCTCGTCGTAATGATGATGATAATCATCAATTAGCGATTAATTGTAATGTTTAAGGATTAAGAGAGAAATCTTACACAAATTTGCTATATTATAGAATTCACGGTACAATACGTTACGAACACGACTATGCCGTTGACGGCACTCGAGGCCCCGTTTCTATTATCGCCGCTGATAAATATTACTGATTAATAACGATATACTGATGGTGACAAATGTCATTCAAAATATTTTGTTACATATATATTATATATAATATTGCGAGGGTGGAAGCAATAAGGAATGCATTCTTTTATAGCGTAGTAGCAAATTAATATTCCGTATAGATTAATAAACATTCACATTTTAATAGAACACTCTGTTCAGAATTTCTAGGACCTGATCCTTATCCTGTACAGCCTTCCTGTTCGTTCCATCTCTGTGTCATGTCATCTAGTTATCAAGCAATCCAGGAAGTACCGAGGTATGATCATTTTTTAATTGATAATTATATTTTCTGAGGTACTAAAATTTATAGGTGCTAAAAAAATAGACGTTAAAATTGTAGATGGAATAAATTTATTACACTGAGCTCAAGTATGCGTAGCATGGTAAGAAGTTAATACTATAATCTTCAATGTTAAAATTCGTTGAGAGATACAAATTATATTCAATTTGTTCCTTTGAATGAATAATTCTATTGAGCGCGTTAACATTGCCGATGATTGAACGAGATACGACTATTTAAAAGTATCAATATTTAACATTATACGTATATGTATATAGTTCTAATTACGCACTTATTTATTTTGTACACGGTGTTCGGATATGTAGATTGTCTTTCTCGAATTAAACAAAGCTTCGAGATACGTTCTCTCTCTTTTTCTGTATCTAATTTTTTCTAAGACTGTCTTTTATCACATCAAAAGCCCTGTGAAACGTCGCCTTCGTCATCGTAATTACTCTGGACATACGACCGTGCTCTGAACAAGGTACGTATTATACATATATCATTTGCATGTTTCATAATTCAAATTCATAATACGATTTGATCAGATAACTGAACAAATATTAAATTGAAAGTGAAATGAAACAGGACGGCCCTCAACTTTTCTCAAGTCAAATAAAGATTGACTACTTCGTCCTATAAAAAGCTGGTATTTTTCAGGAACAATCTGCTGGTTCACTTAAAATAATCAAAGCCCACAATTTGTACGTTCGTGTGATTCATTTACGTCTCATCGTTTAAATTATCGCTGTACATCAAAAGCTTTCGTTGATTAGATGAAAGTTTGTTTCGTTGACAATTTTTTTTTCGTATCTACTACTTCGCTAGAAAACGTGACGGTGTATTAAAACATACTGTACAAAAAGTTAAAAGATTTATGCCTCTATTCTAAAACGTCACGCTTCGAGCGTCGCTGGAATTGTCTTCTAAAAGTTCCCCGAATTGTTTAGATTTAGTTCCGCCCTTGAAGCGAGTCGAAGGTATTGAACTAGATTTACGCGATGGAACATTTGTGACACCGCTGCTTGTTCGTCTTCTCCTTCCCATCTTTCTCCTGATCCAAATGCTTACGAACGGATTCTGAAATCAATGCTTGAAGAATGATTCTGTTCTCGTTATTATTCAAAGAGCAGATTCCTCTCACTAAGCCGCTCACCGGCAACGGATTTTTTGTCCACTGCTGACAAAGCGTCGCAAAGCTCTTTTTCTATTGAGGCATCGGGATTCAGTCCCGTCACCCAGATCATCAGCATCCGGAAACCGTGCTCCTTGTAACTCGAGGGACCTAGAAGAGGAGCTTTATCGTCCTTTTCATAAGGCTGTTCTCGGGTTTCGTAGGGAACATTGAGGAGCAATATAAGTATGTATGTATAGAGAAAGAACAGAACTTCATCTATATCATATTTAACAATATCTTGTAAATTGAATTCTGTACCTCGATCACTTCGCACAATCTCAACACTTTCAAAATTTATTTCTCTATCGGAATAAATGAAAAAAGAAACATTTTACTCGTTTATGACTTGTCGATAGTAATGAACGTTTACCCGTGTACTGGTGCTCAATCGCACGGATCTGCTCCAACGTGAAGGCCCAATGGAGGGCCAATTTTTTCCAGTCCTCGGGTCCGAGTTGCTTGTACGCCAGCTTCCATAAAACCGATCTAATTTGTTCGGGGAGCGCGCTGTTGTTACTTGAAATACTTCCACCCCTCGATCCCTCTCGCCATCTTCTTCTAGCCGGCGTCAGGTCGCGGATTTCCTTATCGGACGTCGAATCCTCCTGTAAAGATCTAACATCCTAAGTACTAGAACATCGTAAAAGCCATTGGCTTGCTGTTTAAAATTTCAGTTTATTAACAGCTCATACTTTCGCACAAAAAATTATTAAAAGGTAACATACGTAACGTAACCCGATGAAATGAATATTCTAGTACTACGCGTATTATAACATGAATTCCTCACCGGTGTTGGATAATCGAGTCTCGCGGTTTTGATTATCATGTCGACGATGGCCGTGAAACTGCCCCTCGCCGCGATGTAGAGTGGCGTTCTGCCGCTCTGCGAACACCCGGAACAACTTCGCTTTAACTTTATTAAAGAGAATCCACAGGCGTTGGCCGTGTCGACGTTCCCGTAAATTTTGCTGAGGACATCGCGTACACCGCCACGCTGCAACACACTCGACGCGCAACCCGTGCAAACTACTCGGGGAGGCAGGACCTATTCACTGTGTCAGCTCGTCGCACTCGTGTTAAGCCGGAGTTAACATACTCGGTGCAAAGAGACCGCCTACTTTGATTGCTTTCGAGAAACTTTACCGATGAAATAGCTACTAGCTACGGTATCGTTTAGCATCAGACGAAGTTTGATACGTCGAAGCGTAAGGAGAATCAGTTACATTACACCCACGCGTGCAACGAGGTAACTCTCTTCTGTTGATCTCGCCGTTCTAACGAGTTGGTAGATTCCGACTAATACCACGTACTCTCCGGCAAATGTTAAAGTTAAAAAATGAAGCAAATGGAAAAGGCGAGAGATTTTTTTTTTAAGTAAATAGGACGGAAGTAAAGGAGTGGTGTACGATCAGTGTTCACCTGTTCCCTTTGCTCGATATTCGCACCTGCTGCTAGCAACAGCTCACAAATGTCTGTGTGTCCCATCTCTGCAGCGATGTGTATCGGCGACTGTAATCTCTGCAAAAAGTGTTGGAACGAGTCGCGTCAAAGAATTTTGAGAAATTTTGGTTGCCAATAAAAGTTTCGTGTTACCTACCGTGTTCAAGCAATTTAGATCGACGCCCTTATTAATCAATATTTCGACCGTCTCTACTTCGTTGTTCTGACAGGCCAAGTGCAAAGGTGTGTTCCCATACTGTAAGCCGATTTACGTTGATGGATAGTTATTCGATTCCAAGTAAACGTACTTTAAGTGTACCTTGCATTGTTTGTTGAGTGCCGCGCCATGCTGGATCATCGAATCCAATATCCCCTTGCAGCCTTGGCTGGCGGCCACGTGAAGGGGAGTGAAACCCATCTAAAACGGACGACTCGTTTCATTCATTAATTAGTGGGACGTTATTACCGGAGTATATTGTCATTTACTTCGTCTGTTAATTCAGTGTTTGCTCCGGTCCTTAATAGTAATTGAGCTATCGCAGTGTGCCTCGTTCGTGTGGCCACGTGAAGCGAGGTGTTCCCCTCGTTATCCTGTGCGTCTACATTAGCTCCGAGTCCTATTAGAACCTCCACAGCCTCTAGATGTTCCTCCGCACAGGCACAGTGCAACGGTGTTTGCCCTTTCTACGAATCCAACATTCTTATTTTTAAGGCGCTCTATTAAAAGAACGAACGTTATTAAAGAAAGATAGAATTTTTTATACAGAAATTTTAGATCTCGTCGTCCCCTACAAAATGGTCCTATACATGCCCCCTACGTCCACCCGTTCGGGAGTTATTGACCAAAAACGAAATTTTTTTCCAAAAGTTCGCCGTTTCGACGCTGGGATGGTCGGATTTTGTCAACATCAATAAAATGCCAAATAATCATACGTAACTCGTTAAATATCGAAATTAGAAGGANCGTTTTTCTAAGGTACATAAACTTTTGGGATTGACTGTATAGCCAATACATCCTTAAAGTCTTACAGTTAGATTCATGTAGTTGCAACTCCTCTCTCCTTCGGGGATTTCACTTGTCCTCGCGATAAGAAGGTAACATAGCTAATGTTGGAGACCTAGTTTCCCGGTATCTAAATCGTGAGCCAGAGAGGGATTCCAAGAGAGAGAGGAAGAGAGGAAAGGGATGCAAAGCAGACCAGAGAGAGAGTTTCCACATAAATTGAAGTTTCTTGCGTCCCTTGCATCCGTTTGCGTGTAGAGATTTGCATTCTCGCATCAATTTGTGGCAGATTAATATCATATGACGTACTGAATAAACTATCCCTGAGCAGAATATTTTTATAACTCTGAAAGTTCGTCAGTCAACGAAGTCTTACGTGTGGCATTGTAAATAATTTAGAAATCTTCATATAAACACTGCGTAGTAAAATAGTGAAAATACTGTAATATTTTAATCCTTTGATACTATTTTTGAAAATGTACATAAATATTTGTGTAATTCTCTTTATCTTAGAGAATATAAATTTGATAGGCATTAGGTTTAGTTCTTACTTTGTCGATGGCATTCAACTCGATTCTCGGCACGTTGGAAAGCGTCGTTATCATAGTCGGATGACCAGCGCTAGCCGCGTGATGAAGTGCAGTTGCACCGGTGCTGTCGACTGCATCCCCGTTCAACGATTCTACAGCTTCCGCGAGATACTCGACGACGCGAACGTTGTTGCCTCGAGCGGCGCACATTAAGAGAGTGTGTTGTTTCTGTGCATACAGGCCCTCGGTTATCTATCCGTTATATTGCTCTCCGACGAATATCGTTGCAACGTTATCTCGCTGCATCTTCGATTCGAAAATTTCTGGACGTTCGTCGCGGAACAAAGCGAAATGTATAGAACACGTTTTGAATAGGAAACGTCTGTGAAAATGATATCCAATAATTGTTTCTCCATGATTTCTAAAGAGTCTTGTCGCGAAATAGGAGCACGATTTTATGCTCACGTTTTTATCTATAGAGAGAATATTTAAAAAATCTTGATTCGATGGCACGATTCGCTAATATTTCGTTTAACCGCGGGTTAAATTTGTTTCGAACGAAGTTCCATTCCCTTCGAAAGTTTCCGAATCAATTAAACGCTTCTATTTACCAACTGATCAATACAATTATTCATATGTACCTTGTTCACAGCAGATACATTCGCTCCGGCGTTGATTAACATTTTCACTGCATCTCTATGTCCATACCGCGCAGCCATATGTAACGGGCGCATGCCGAACTTGAAACACGGTGTACGAAGTTAAATTAAACTTCAGAAAATTAGACTGAATTTTACATGCATCTGAACCACCGCGATCCTTATAATTACATTCTCGGCAAATGAATTCTGTGTTCACGGAGACGGAAATTAGAAATACAGAAACGTGGAAATTATCTCAGATCTATTGTCGACTCAGATTAATTAATTCACTCATATAATACGGATATGTCTCAGCGATAAAATTGTTGTGTAAAAATGTTACCTTGTCTCTGGCCTCGATGTCGCATTTCGCTTGTATCAGCATCTCGATGATTTCTGTGTTGCCCCTGGACGCTGCCCAGTGAATTGGCGCTCGACCGTACTAAACAATTTTACAGTACCAAATAGCGGTATTATGTAGCATTGAAACAACGGGATATCGAATTACTCATTTTACTCTTGCCTTTTGTGAGTGGAAATCAAAACAGACAAGTTTCATACTCGGAATTATTCGAATCGTTTTTCAGCTTTTTACGATTGCTACGAAGTCTTACTAATTATTGTTAATGCTACCGCGAGTGGAGTTTTTTTATAACTTACATTATTCCTGGAATTAACGTCGACGGTCTCTTTGAGCACTTTGCGAACGGTATCCGGTTCATTTTTTATCACAGCCTCGTATAACAGAAGGTCGTTCTTAAGTACTGGCAAACAGGAATTTTTAATGAGATTCTCTTATTAATAATGTTAACCTTCCACGCGCACACTCCAATACATTAAATGCTACGTATATTCGGGTCAAAATTGTTGTACGGAATTCGTTTTAAAGTAAAAACGAACGAACTGTGTCTCCAGTTATTTTTTACAATTAGAGTCAAAGCAAAGTCCATTACGTGTTTAGAAAAGAAAGTTAGAAATCTTTAATAATCGCATTATGAACACTTTTCTTAAGTTTCTCCTTCATATTTCGTTGGCAAAAGTTTTTATAAATAATGAAAAAGACAGCATGAAGCAGTTTTATGTAATGGAAGTTGCTAAAGATTTGTTCACTTAGTTAACGCGAAGATAAAGGTGGAACTGACGGAAAACATGATCCATAGGGGTTTAGATTCTCCATTTTCTCAGAAGAGAAAATTAAGCGAGACGGTAAGAAAAGCGAAGTTTCTCTAGCAACACTTTTCCCTTTTTACTTCTACTTACTTCTAGCAGTCTTTTGATTCAGCACCTCCCCTTCGATCGCCTCGTTAATATTCAAGGGCGAGGGTGTCTTCGTTATTTCCCCTGTGTCCACCATCTTTTCTTTTTTGCTTTCTTGCGTTTTTCTATCTGATCTACATGTTTATCCTCGTTTCGTTTAGACCTGAAAAACCGAATCAAACATTCAAGCCTCATCTCTTGCCAATGTTTTTAAATTATATTCGATCTTAATTTATCCAATAAAACTTATTAATTATGCAAATCAAATCTTTCCCCTTCCGTTCGAACTGCAGCCCGCAATTTATTAATTAAATTTTAAAATTTACCTGCGTTGAATTATGTAATGCTCCCAGTTATTATCTGATTCGTTAATTTTCAAAATTAATAATGCCTCCTCGGGTTTTTCATTAACTTTACTCTCATAAAATTACTAATCCGGCCGTAAAAGCTCAGGATTCGTAAATTAAAAGTACCTCCGAGATATGAAAACTGACATGGATTATAAAAATAAAATAATTAAATACGTGTATCTGCGGATTTCTTTCCTATTTATACACACAATGTACATGTCTTAAAACGAAGCCAGGTTTTATACCTAGCAATTTGGATCGACGGCCCAGTGACCGTACCGGATCGACGCCGTTAACATGCAGAGAATCCGACGTTCAATCCCAAAATTAGAGCTGCTCCAGTAGCATTCGCGAAATAACGAATAGTTCGCTAATAGATGTTCGACATCTACTATGAATTGGTATTACAGGGAGATACCAGAGCTCGAAGCCCACAGCTTGAAGAACCGTGTCGAGGAAATTTGTCGATGATTTGCCCGCAGTAATTTCGCTTGCACCGTAATTAGAACGTACGAGTTTCCTAGCAGGAAACAGGGATCGATGATACAGTCTCTTCTCTTAACGTTCTGTTCAACAACCGTAACAACGCTGCTACTTTTGCATGAGAATTTTACGTTTCCTTGGATATCTCTTTCGTGTTCCCGAGAAACGGATGTACGAAATTCTGTACAAAAATACCTGGATACGCATCAACGTTTCCAGAGGTAAATACAGTGTCTCGTTTCTGACAACTAAGCTGACCACGTTTTCTAGATATCTCTTTACCGAATGACTATCGCACGCAATGTAGTGTCCAACATTTTTCACGGAACCGTTCGCATCGTCGCGTCCGGAATGTCCGGACCCGGTGGAATATATGTAATTCGTGTGAGGTTCTCCCGTTTCAAACGTCGGGAGGTAAAAAGAATCGTCGCACGAAGCGGATATGAAAGAAAGCCGGCCTTTGAAAACATATTCATAAATATGAAACATTCCTACCACGGTTGAACACAGGTCTTGTTCGCCTTGTTTCGTGTTCTCAGGGGAGGACATCGGATTAGCTTCATGGACACGAGCAAATATGCTGTTCGAGTTTGTTTCTTTTTTCAATTTAAATGATTCACTTGTTTCGGATCGCTTTGTCGCGTTATAATCACGTTCGGATGACACGAGTCCCGAACAGAACTGCCAATGCATGTTTGGAAAAATATAGTAAATTTATCTAATACCTCAAGTTAGGTTTTATATTTAAGCTAAAATGAGGACAGATTGAACGAGGGAAAGAATGTTATTCCCGTTTTCGATCGCATTTACTGCGGAAAATGTTTTAGCAAGAATTTTCTGTGGCATTTTCACGACTCTCAGTGGGACGTTTTAGGAACTATAGGGAACGATTCGAAAAATTCTGTTTGCTAATATGGCAGAAATGTGATAAAAAATTTCGCAGGAATAGCTTGGGTCGCTTTAAAATAATTCTCATTATCGTTTACTTTAGATGTTTCTCCTTTCTCCCATGCAAAGGATTTAAAGATAATGAATCGGTAATGATCGAATCAAATTCAATTATGTACTCGACTTTCTTTTTATTTAAGTGAGTAAAAAAAGCAGCATTTATTCATATTGTAACTGATTATCATTTAATTTCCAATTCCCATTTTGAGATTCTGTCAAATATGTCACTTGTTGTTCGTGGCACGGGTCAACCGGTCAATCGGATTTTGGTGAATGATGGTCGCGGCATAGTTCTCGTTGCGACCATGACTCCGTACACGACTCCGTGACATCGTCGGAATTCAATTGGATCCTAACTTTGTATCGCTGATTTATTGCCGTGCCGCGTGATCCTTTGAAGCTAAAGGTTATTTTCATTCACGTATCCCTGTCCCATTACACATTTCGCGTAACGAAGATTAATCGACAAGTAGATTCTTGTTATTAATGTTGTAAACTCGGATCAGCTTGTTTTGATTGAAAATAGCAGCGCGTGAGAATTGTTTATAATAATAATTAGTAACGGTGACTTCGATTTCTCGTGATTATTTTCACGCTTCGGATGTCAAGTAGAAAAGGACGAGATTCCTTCGATCGACCTAGAAGTAGCTAAAACGGGACGTATTTGGTCCACGTCTGTCGACAGACCAATTCTATGTATGAGTACATATATTCCGTTGCAAGCTTAAATGCAGTTCCCTTTACGTTTATCCAGCATATTACGTTCCGTCCAGTAACGTTTTAAAACGAATGAAAGACAAAAGTATATTAAATAACGTTATCAGCTCAAATTTCAATGAAAGTATTTTTCACATTCAATAACTCGCGGCTTCAAAGCTGGGTAAACAATTCCACGAAAACGTAATATTTGTACAAAATGCGCGTTTCTATTAAATGGTGCATTCGCTTCTCTTGAATATTTCAATTAATTGATATGAAATCCACGGCCCTGCGGAATCAAACGTTTAGTAATGCATTATTTGTTTTTATTTTGTGTATGAAACTGCAAATTTTAGTGGTTGTCGTTAAAACAGACAAATATATTCAGTGCAAGTTAAAGAAACGCCGTAGGTTGGTCGCTTACTCTGCCGCGTCTGACTAATAACGTACTTTTCTACTTATTCCCCGGCGCTTAAAGGATCAAGTATTTAGATCACGCGAATTCCAGATATTTTTAGAACACGAGTCTCGAATGTTCGCCACGTATTAAGGGGGTAGATTCCAACGGCAGCGCGATAAGGCAGGCTGTCAACGTTACCCACAAAATTAGCCAAAAATATGGGTTCACAGGAATACAGTTTTCGTCCTTATATGAGAATATTTTCCGATTGTTAGGTACCTCTTAAGAAAGAGGAAAGTCAAATCTAGCACGGTCTGGTCATTAATTAATCAAAACATGCTGACATTTAGTAATATGAGCGTTATAATATGGATGAAAAATTACAGATTTTATATCCAAGACAGATTGTTTAGATTGAAATAATGACCACACCGTGCCAGATTTGACTATCCTCTTTCTGAAAAGGTACCGAAAAATATTCTCGTATAAGGACGAAAAGTGTAATCCCGTAAATCCATATTTTGCACTATTTTTGTCTGCTTATCGATAAAACCGAGCAAAACACATAAGAATTTTATCAATAAATGTTCTGCAAGTCACGTTAACAAGCAGCAGATTTGAAAAATCACTACTTCACGCGAAGTGACGTGGGAGAATAAAAATTTTTGCTTGCGTAAATTGCCCCACCTAAAAGCCATCGATAATCTCCAATTAATGAGGACGGAAGTTTGATGATTAATTGGATGACATTTCTCTTTCATACGATTTCATCTACCATGAATCGAGTGTTCACTGCTTCGCTTTTTGGTCCGGCGTTACGATAATCCGATGACGCAGCTTTGTAATCCTCATAAAGCTTGGATCGTTAGCGTTGTACCATCCTGATATAATATTCAAGCAATGGACAAAACAAGCACAATTTTAGTTTCAATGCAGACACGTAATAAATAGTGAATCTAGGCATTGCAATTTTAGATTGAATTATGAACACTTTTATTATTATTATCATTCGATTATGTAGTAAGGCATGGCTTCGAAATAACATGTTCCAGAATATAGGTTCTAGTGCGCAATAAAATCTCAATGTCTCGATTAGTTCCCCGAGGGTAACATAATATATTGAACGTTAAACACGTCGTTCCAACGTGTCGTAAATACATATAAAACGCATCGTTATAATAAATTGTCAATCATGTCTTTTTATCTTAATTAAAAATATTTTATAATTGATTGCTAAGTAAATTAGTCATTGCATTTCTGATTTGACGTTCATAAAAGCGCGCTTTGACCCAACCAAGTGACTAAGGTTTGAGCAGAAATTTAATAACGTCCAGTTAGCAAGCTCTTTCCGGAAGTTAAAGAAGAGAATTCATGAAAGATCGACGAGCAAAAAGTACTGGTTTCCATTTTTCTCGACGGATCAATGAAGCTGTGCAAATAAAAGCGCGAGTTTTTAGTGCGCGGCTCCACGACGGGAAGTCAAGTAATTAGCGGTTACCAGTCCACTGTTTGCTTCCCTTCAGGCTGGCGTGGTTTGTCGAAAAAAATGGAGAACCAGCAGGCTGTGACGGGTAAAGAATGATCGTTGCTCTACGAGAACAACACCTCCGTTGAGGTAAACCGATCAGTCGCTCTCTTGTGGTCTCTGTTGTGCTAAAAATAAAGGGACAGCGGCGGCGACGATGTGCCGTAGTAAAATCTCTTCTTGTCCTCTGATTATTCGATGAACTTGTTCCTTCTACTTTTATTGAAATGCGAGACCGGCAAGAATCACGAAAAAAGCAACCTTTGATCGAACCTCCGACACGTTTTCCCCCCGCTCGACGTTACTCGAATGTTGCAAAATCTGTTTCACCTGTGCACACACGCAATGATCTCTTTGTCACGAGTTAAAAATAAGCACAATGCAACCGAGATACAGATTGAAGTTTATTCGCCCGGTTTACCTCTGCACTTGTGTGTTTTATATTTCTTTTTTTCAAACTCGCATTTCCCGTCCCGATTCTTTGTTTTTGGCAAACTGGGTCTTCCGGATTTGATTGAATAAAAAATGTATACAACTCTTTTATTTTTTCCTAACAATTCTCATGCTAGGTTCTCAGTTTCGTTAACGTGATTCGCTGTTAAGTAATTATACACACATCGGTGATAAAATCGATTCTTCGAAGTAGAGTTTGGATAACAGTTTATATAGTGGAACTTGAAAATAACAAGATGCACGGAGTCGAACTTAGTTGGTCCGGCCACGATTTAAAAATATACGGCGTATCTTAGTATTTCGTTCTTAAATCCGTTTTTACCTTTCCAGAGGGTATTGTCCGTGGCGCTTGATGAAAAATTTCATCCGCCCGTTGACGTCATTTCCAACGTTATGCTCGCGGGATTTATGCATGTCTCTGTTAATCCGCCGCGCTGTGTGGAATACGTCCACGTTTCCGAGTCGCCTCCGGTTGCTTTTCCGTCGAAGATCGCGTAATGGTCCGTGGAATATGAGAAGAAAATAAAGATTCAATTTCTCTAAGAAATATTCTTAAAAATGAACATGTTTGAAATGGATTCGATGAATATTTTTATCAGGAATTTGCTAATTTCCTTCTTATTATAGATATTGACACTATTCTAAACTCGACGATCTTTAACACTCGCCTAATGATGTACTACTGAAAACTGATAGTTTCCTGGTTTCGTATGCGATTAATTATGATACTTCACTGCTCTGACCGTAACGAAAGCGGAGCTAAGCTTCTCAATAGAAACGGAGCTTAATTGGGCGAGATTTCCATCGGTTTTGTCAATAATTCAAGCGGGACTTACTGTGAAATATATGTAGATACGTTACGTACGTCTGTATAATATATATCTACGTACTACTGTACGGCTCACTGGCAGATATCGGTGATATATTCGCGGATACAAAAATGTCTCGCACTTCGATTATCGATTGGAGCTTCCAATAACGGCGCGGGAGAGCGATCCGGTTGCATGCTGGAGCCCACCCGCTAATACGCGTATCTCAGTGTTTATCAAGAAATATTTGGTCTCTCAGAGACTCTACAAGGTGGAAGCTTGCAGAATGTTCGCACATTTTCATGCGATGCAGCTCTAACACTTTCTTATCATAAATAAACTTAGTGCGTGTGCATACGATTGAAGATAGTTTGAAATTATATCATTTCATGATATCGTCCATTAAAATTTTCATCGTTTCATCACTGTCTAATATAGTTTGAAACGTTTGACGATTAAATTCTTCAAACATTCACTTCTAAGTTCCATTCCTCTTAAGAAAATGAGCGTGTCGGTGGTTAATTTATGCAAGTGCTTGTACCGTTAAACGTTTTACGACTCGACTGCATACAGAGGTAATTCTCTCGCAACGTCGCACTATCGAAAAAAATGTTAATTTTAGTAACGAACACCACTCAATTCGCGGAAAGCGCCCGTCATTAACCCAGATCGCGAGATTCGGGATTCCAGCGCTGAATGGCCATCGCGCCGCGGGATTAAAACGGAATCGCAAGTGAAACAAACCGCTGTGGGAAACGTTCGTTCTTCTAGCCTACTACTTTCATTTTTCCGCCACCTGACTCCTCGTGTTCGGCGACAGAAGAGGATGGGGAACGATCATCCGTATCATTTTTATTACCCGCCATCCATTCTGTTGGGACATCAGGTGGATGATCCAATTTGTATGTACAGAGTTTCAAGAGCGAGTCACGCGCGATGATGGATGTCTCAATCGAGCACGATCCGAGTGGCCAAAATCGATAAAATTATGGCTGGAATTATCCTCATCCATTCTGGAGGAAACTAGCTATTGTGAGATATTGTTAGCTCGCTGGTTGGTAGAACAAACAAGTTGAAATTGTCCACGGTATGCTTCAGGGATATTTCACGGTAAACGATATTCGAGGAAGGTGTACTTTGCTTGTGGACAAAAGATAAGAAACAGCGTATGCCGTACCGTTAGTTTTTCTTTCTCTTTATAATATCTACCTAGCAGCTACCGCGCCGCTCGTTAAACAAAACACGATTCTGATCTCAAAATCACGGTACCCTTTGTTATTACATTCCAGATGCACATCAAAGGTCTAAAAAGAAGCGAATTAATTTCATTGAAAATCCCGTCACGAGCATCTGACGAAAAACAAATTAAACGCAGAAAGAGAGACCTGCTCGCAGTTATAAATTACTTTTGAATTCAATGAATTTCTTTCAAGCGTAGTCGCATTCTAGTTTGCCCTTTTAATTTTCATCCCAAATGTCCCGCACGCTGAAATGCGTACAACATTTTTTGTACCACGAGAGAAACGAATTTCAAACATAAAGAAAAGCAGTTAAAAAATTCGACGTGATTTTAAAGGAAAACCAATTGTGACTAAACGCGGTCAAATTACGAAATAATAATATCTTCTGTGTATAATTAGTGTTTCACCGAGCATGAAGCGAGATTAAGAGAGAAATAAACTAAGCCACGAGACTGGTCACGCAATGATTACTCAGAGGTTTAATGATTTTTTTCGTGGAACATGTGTATAATCGATCTGTCAAGAGGAAAGTTCACCCCACACACGAAAAGTTGCATTACTTAAAAGTAGTTTACCTTCTGGATACATTCGTTTACCTTATCTGTTCTAAATCACTATTTAAAATTGTATTAAATAATACAGACCCCATGTCCATAGATTATACTACTTTTATTTGATTATACTACTAGTCTACAAAACTATTCGATCTCGGCTTTATTAATCTTCTTATTTTGAATTAGACTATTCCGTATATTATTTGTTTTTATTGAATGACAAGATAAATGGTACGTTTAATCTCTAACCGGAGTAAAATCGTTCGTGTCAACTCGTGCAGTTGCGTGGCGGTATTGCGTGTAGATTCGAACGCGGAAAAAGGACGTTCGTTCCCCTCGCAGGGTAGCACTAAGTACCAACAGGTCAGGGTGCTGCTGGTTAATTAACGGAATTCGCGTTGAGTAAAAGGCACTCGGCTGCGAGTGCTGCATTCACGAGCCTCCGTTCGCATCGTCACGCCCTTTATCATTGCCTAATTATCGTGGCATCGCGGCCTTTGTGCAGTTAAATTGCCTCCCACCTTTTGTTTTTCAACCACGTTCAATTGCGCATACATTTTTTAATTCTCTGTTTGAAATTTTGTTACAAAGAGTTTACTCACCTGTCGGCGGAGTAACAGATATACTATTGCTGTAGATTGTGTTCACAGGTGTTCGGTTGCAAGGATTCAAGAGACGGAAGTCTGATGGAGAGAATGAACACCATCAACGTATCATTTCAAGCGAACTTCGCGACGCTCACGGCACGAAGGGCGGCATGCTACTGGCTGAATCAACCCCGTTTCGCCCCGAGTTACCCCATTATCAGGTCGACGGCAGCGCAGCTACGTGGTGGTTGAAACGACTATGATAGGCGCTCGAAGTAAGTCAAAATTTTCGAATTTCTTCTCCCTCTTCTTAACACCTTCTATTTCGTATTTTATTCATATTTAGTAAGCACCATTTAAGGCGAAAATCCATGCAGTAATATCTTCTTTTAATATAACAAAATTTCCTCGATTGCCAAGTTTTTATAAAAAAAAAACAAATATCAGGGTAGTTAGTGTTGGGGGCACATTTTTAACACTAGATCTATCAAGATCGAAGTGACTTGGTTGGGCAGTTAATAACTCAACAACCACGCCTCGGACAACTTTTTTGCAAAGGAAAAAGTAGTTTAAAATCACATCAGCTCTTCCCCATTTTCGGGCGTAGTATTAGTTCTGGGACACCCTGTATAATATAATCATAATGTACCTATTATGCTAAGTTTTTATCCTAAGTATTTATTATTATTATTATTATCCTATTTATATTTAAGTTACTAAAAGGCTCGACAGAAACGATAGTTTTATTTGACCGTCTTATTGAATTCAGTTTGTTTCTTTACATGTGAAGTTTGACGTTCCGTCCGCCAACCGCGGTGTTATTTCGCATAAGTTTGCGTACATGTTTCATCGCTCGTATAATTAATTCGTATTAAACGCGGATCGATGAAGCAAACAATTCCTAACAGCCAAGAATTTATTCCATGTCGCGGCCAAAATGCGATTCGCGTTTTAATTAAATCATTTCGCACGAAGAGGAATCGCTGCATCCCGCATGGACCATCGATTGATTTCTATTTTCGCGCACGGACGTTGTTTTCTCTTGTTATCACCTTGTTTCTCATTGTCCCGCGTGTTTGCTCCCTGATCAAAAGTAAATCGCACAAAATCAACAGGCAATGCGTTAACAGTTCGTGGAAAATTCATTTCCGAGCACGAAACGCGGAGCTTTGTAGATGCTTAGTGGAAAATTGATTTTCATTAACATCGCATTGGTTCTTTGATCTGGGATAGTAGTGGAGTTCAACAAGGGAACTAACTTCGTCTTTCTTCTCGTGGCTTGAAAATTACAAACGTACATGAATTATGTTTTGAACCGGGGTAACGCGGAGCGAACGTTTCATCCCGTCTTGCGCTCTTAAAGGAAGGAATAGCTGGCGAGCCACGCTAATAGCCTCCCTCATATTTCACCGTGAATGTTCCTCAGGTTACGTATTGCCACGAAATATTCGCAAGATCTCGCGTCTCGAGGCACATTTTTTGAAGCTGAAATGATTTACGACTGCGACGTGTCTTGGTATAGCATATATGCTTCGAGAATTGTATTTCTCACAATTGTGACAATATTACCTTTAACCTGGTTGATACTTGGCTTCCATGGAATCTTCAGAGTATCATAAAGAATTCATTTTCTGTGTGACTTCGTGCTGGTTCTTGCGACACTTTTCTAGTGTAAATAACGATGAAGATTGTGTGTAGAGGTTGAAGGGTTTTTAAGGAAGTTTGATTTTATTTCTTAGGAGGGAAAGAATTCCAAAACTCGATCATGTTTTAATTAACACTAGAACTACCAAACCAGTTAAAATGACTGGTTTTTTTGGTTTTAAAGTTCGAATAGAAATCTGAGGTTTTCTCGAATGATAACATTCGTCGTTTCGTTTTATGATTTATAGACGAAGTATTTTTTATTATTTTACAGAAAAGAAATTATTGGATATAAATGAATGTCGATAAATGGCGAAAGTTTGTTTAACAGTTAGTCCTGCGTAACAGTTAGTCTTCCGCAAAGTATGGAACTTGCTGATACTGAAAGCGTATCATTCTCTTTCGCGTACTTTTATTGTCGCGAGGTCTTAAGTCACCGTAATGTTCTTTGAGTACTTAGTCCGGAGAATAAGGGAAATTGTATTCATAATAATTGCATGGAAAGTGGAACCCGATTATGTTCCTATCAACAAATGGAAGTTCTTTTAGGTAAATCTGCTAGAAAATGCAGTTTGCTCAAGAATTCCTTTTGTGTATATAATTATCTGTTAGCAGCTTCAGGCAGCTTGTACCTGATCAGTTTCACTTGTTTCCTTAGTCAGCTTTAATACGTACAAGTATAATTTTAAAAGTGCGATGAAATTAATGAAGAGTTTCTTAAAAAATGATATATAATTTTTCAGTGTGTACTTTTTCATTTTTATTAATTAGCTTCGTTTACAAACTGTACAAACGAACTCATGGATCTATCCCTCACTAACACAAACGTGAAGCAACGAGATAAGGAATAACGACAATAGAATTTATGAATTAATGCATTTTTAGCTCACCAAATGGATTCAATCGCATAGTTGAATAATTTCACTACTCGCGTTTACGTTAGCCAGACAGATGCAAGATCGATGAATCTGTTTCTACGAATGATATTTCACTTGCTAGTGAATTTATATTCAAAGAAGTTCCTCCAACCAATCTTTCTTATAGGCATCGTTCTCTTGAATCAGTAACCCCAGTTTCTCCTCGAATGCGTATTTCATTGATCGGTTTCCGTTCTGTCACCGAAAATAGAGTGTATAAGATATTGAAGATGTTCTAGCAGAATTGGAAGCTGCGTTGCCAGTGTAAAATAAAACCGAACAACTGTTTCGTAATTCGTTGAAACAAAATTTAAATTCACTCACAGTTTTGCGGATTCTATTGTAGTCCTGGTTGTAAATCCGAGGTCCGTTTTTGCGGTACTCCGGCGCTTCCTTGGTTCCGTGTAAAATCAATGCAAACGCTTCTATTGTCCCATTGTTCTCTTCTGGACCGATCTTTCGACGCACAAATAAATGCCATTGTGTAAATATTTGTAGATCCGATTAAGTAAAAATTCTGTTCGTCGTCGACGTTAAAAGGGAAGAGAAAGGAATATACATAAGGTTAGATTAATAGAAATATTCCCTCGGATAAATCACCTCGTCTGAGATGTCCAGAACCCATCTGCCGCGCGGATCCTCGCCCCACGACGCCACCGACATAAATTTCCATTTTTCAAAACCAGCGGCTGAGTCATCCAACTTCCTGGGCTTCAGTATTTGCACCTTAGTCCCTTGGGAAGACATCACAAAAGTTTCTTGCTATTTTTATTGTGTTCAATTATATAAAAATATAAAATTGTTCGCTGTTTTATGATCGCGATGCTCATTAAAACGATAGGTGAGTCAATTAATGGTAATTTTATTTTTCGCATCAGTAAGGATTTAATCAGTAACCGTATGCAGCAGAGGAAATTACGTGGCTCGGTTTCCGGTTGACCGAAATTACGTTTCGCCAACCTTTATTATTTTTCGAATATTCCCCGATGCGCCCACGCACGGTACACCGACTATTAATATAACAGGAGTTCACGAACGTGCTCGGAATTAAACGCGGTACGTACGTACTATTGTCCAACGGTCAAACCAATCTCTCTTCGGCTCGTTCGAACTATCTACAGTCAAATCTATTTCTCGATATTGTTTCACTTTTACATTAATCTTAACCACGTTACTACGGAAGGAGGAATGAAACCCTCAAAGAAATAGAACAGTGTTACAATTTTCGAAAAAACAAGAAATTATTCTTCTTGTGAATTATTTTTTGCCTGAAGTGCTTACAGTCGACAGAACGGCTTCAAAGAGCGCCGGAGTTGATACAAATGAAGAAGTCTGTACCTGAGGGTGCAGTCAGATGCATTTGAAGCGCTCCGCGCAGACTGTACTCGAGGCTGACCTCGATCTCCGCGTGTTCCAAAAACGTAATCTCGTTCCCTTTTGATCGACATTCGTCTCCTACCTCGAATCGCAACTTCTTGCTACTACCATAAGCCAGCTTCTTGTCGATTCTAAACCAAAGAAGACGTTTTCTCACATTTGCGCGCGTACACGTATACACGAACTTCTATATAGTTGAATTCGTATGCATCTGCGCCTCGTCGATAGAACTGATTCGAACTTCCCGGAATAGTGAAAACTTTCTCTCCCGTCGTTATTACTGAGAATCCGACGGAGGATTTCGTCTTAAAGGAACGCGGTGACACGAAAATGTTATTTCGACGTAGAAGAATGCTTTTTAAGGTTGTCACTGTTCATTTAATTCCGAGACGAGAACGTAGCTATTTCGTTCCTTCCTCGAGAAACAGTAAATCGAGAGAATGTACGAGGAGCGTACGAATAGTCCTCGAAACGTTCTACTTTTTCGTCTGCCTTCCTTCTTATTACTGCGAGGTAACGAATTACTGGAGAACACTTTCAGTTTAACGACGTAAAAAGTCGAGCGTCGCCACGCTGTTTAAAGGACCAAGGACGAGACCCGAGCATCACCTGGTGCTTTGATTACAAGAAACTGTGCCGCTGTTTTTCATCTTCAAAGGAAAAAGAAAAGAAGGAAAAAGGGAATTTCTAGAGGCGACGAGTGGCGCTCAACTTTCTTGGGTTTAAGTACGTTGGGTTCCTGCGATGAAAGAGAATCGTACGCGAAAATTCATAAATAAAGTGAATCAATGGATAAAAGGAATGGTCGCATTCTCCTCCGCTTAGAAATCTAAAAAATGTATAGCGCGTGTAAGAGTTCGCGGAAAAGTGCATGCCTGTTTGAAATGCATGAAACCTCGAAAGCTTGTTGGAATATTCAGTATAGTAGCGTTTAAAGCAGTGAACAGGGTTGGATCACGTTCGACTGTAGTAATCTAAATGGACCGAGAGTGGTAAATTCTACGTGCCCGGTACTCGTGTGTAGTATGTTCAACCACAATGGAATACGTCGGTACTATCGATTAATATCTCATTTCTATTACAAGCTACAGATCTGAGTAACTCCTCAATTTTAAGATTTTACACTTTTATCAAATTTATGAAGGATCCATCTTTGTTCAAGATTATATTAAGTATACAAAGTTTCGGTAAACGTTAAAGAGACAGTGCATAAAGCAAGCGTCACTCACATTTCGTTGGCGTCTATTTTGCAAATGGTCTTGTTCGGAACAGTGGTCCAATTGGAACTGGCAGAGACCAAAGCGTACGCGTTCATAAGTCCAAAGCCGAAACGTGAGTTGAACCAAAACCCGGCGGAGTTTAGGAACCAACCCGGATTTTTCCTGAAAGTTCAAGCAATTAGGGAGCTTGTGAAGGAAAGAATAACCATCGTAAAACGGAATGGTTTCCGACGCGCGGCATGTAATCCCTTTTTACGCCCCGCAAGAAACCTCTATCCTTTCAAGAAAACTCATGGTTCATTTAACTTTCGTTTCCATCCTTTTAAACGGGTAATTTTCCTTTAACGCGTCTCCGTACTATGTATTACAATTGTTTATCGATTCACGGATCAGAGATTTCTCGTCAGGGGAATCTATCACGAATCGTGACGATCAAAAACGAATTACTTTTACACGCATCGTTCCAGTCCAGCCGATGGTTTCATTCAAACGACGCCAGCGTAGAATGGAGCCATTGTTCGTCGCGCCTTGCTCAGAGAGCCCGATACAATCGTGCAATCAGGTCACTGAATTCAAACTATCGCACGATACTCGGTGCCATGAATGAAGTTGAGAATTCTTAATAAATTCAATCGCAACTCGCCCATCGTTTATTCCAATTTCCCGTCTTGTTTTCCTTTCTCTTTATACTAAATCCGATGTCGCGGAATGTGAAATTAACGAATATCACAAATCGTGGATGTTTAAGCGATTGCAGAGTATTTAACTGAAATCTAATGCGCAATAACAGAGCGAATCTGTTGAACAGAAGTTATTTTACAAGAATTTTCAAAGCTAATCTTTTTTAAACTGAAAGTGCTTTTCATTCTTAATCTTGTCAAGTTCGCTTCATCTCAGACGCTGTCTAGCTACTCTGGTAAATCAAATTACGAATATGTGTTTCTTGAGAAGCTGTTTCAGTCGTATCAAGTCTTCCGAAATTGCGTGAATAAATAACATATTTGATAGGGGAGAAATAAGCGAGGGGAAAGTTAAGGGGGGAAGCTCGTGTCGATCCTAACTGTTCATCCGATGCGCAAGAGCAGAGGCCGTGTTATTATTTTCACTGGAGAAAGAAACGATCTTCGTTTCCTATCCGTTTTACCTGAATTACGTCTCCTCGAAACAGCGTGACCTACATTTTTACCTCAGCCGCAAAGCGAATAAGAATGTCGCGATTCTTTAATCTGTCGCGTCGGTGGTTCACGATACCCAACGAAACAAAAGAACAAGTCCGACCTTTTTACCTCGTGAAGGAGCTTTTACACAGTTCCTCGGGATTGAGAAACCATGATCTATCCAAACGCTGTATTGTGCATCTTACAAAGTAAAGAGAAACCTTGGTTATATTTTGTTCTACAAAGTTAATTAGTATCGATAATGCATCTGTACCAGTTTGGAACACAGAAAAGTTTATTCGCAAACAGATTTTGTATGTAGAGTAGGTTTCTACAAACTGAGAAGAAAACTTTCTACCGACTTCTGAAATATTGTTTACTGTATATATGCATCCTTGCTAAAAACTTGAAGAGGATTCAGGCTGCCGAACTGCGAACTCAAGTACTTATCCTTGATTTATTTCACATCCTTATACGGAGTTTAGTTGATCTTGCCGGCGTGTTATCATTAATAAATCATATTAACAGAAGTTGCTGTTATTCTTACACCTGGTTTGCAACAGCATAGTGCTTATGAATGGCACTCAGAACTGGGAAAACGCACATTTTCCCTCAGTGATCTGTACGATCTAAGTTGTAACAGTAAAAAGCCACAGCATACACGAGTGGGTTAGATCAGAACAAGCGAGAGGGTAGTGAATGAAAAAAGAGAATAAAATTACGTTTTGATTCGAAAGATGGTACCTCAATTACCGGAAATTGTAACGATAGAACAAATAAAGAATTGAGTTGGAGAATTTTCCAATTTCCAAGATTAATTAAGCCTCGCGGAATTGAGATCGTCTAAAAGTTATATCGAGTTACCTGAGTGGACTGTACTCCGACGTCCAGACGATGAGGTGCTGCACGTCCCTCCAAGTTAAATCGTTGCTAGAGAAGAACGTCAGGTTTCAATTATTTTTGTTTGTTCAATATAATTTGCCGGGGAAAAGTTTGCGATGTTCGAGTAGCTAAATATTTTGTAGTCCGGCCAGAATGCGCGGAAACAGAATACTGCGAGGGAATAGCCTAAAGCTGTTTTCCCTAATAGCTTGAAACGCCCGCAGAGCGTTGCGTTGTTCTCGAGTTTCACAGTTCCGTGGTTAAACGAACTAACTCGGGGTGCGTCTAATATTTTCTCAATGGATTTCGAGAAGGGTCAATTTTTAATCTAGCCTCGAGTTATGTCAATTATGTCTGGACGAAATTATCTTCATTGCACTACTTCTTTCCGCGGATGCGGAATTTCAAAAAAACATTTTCATGAATGTGAAAGAGATTTCAAGAGACTTGGGACAAGCAAACATTTAAACCAGAACTTCCACTCTTTTACCGATTTCTTTTTAGAGGGTTGAAAGTAGAACAGGGATTGCATTAAGTTCCGTGAAACAAGTTCTAAAATTAAATTATCCAGCTAGCTCATACTTTACTTGCAAAGCTAAGGCTAGGATCCCGGCAGCTAATGGAGCGGAAGCGGAAGTGCCGGTGTGTCCTGTCGTGCAGGTATTTCTTAAGTCCGTTGTTGCCTGAGGAGAGGAAAATGTGCAATCCATTAAATTATTAAATTCAGCATTCACGCTGTCCATGACGCTGTCATTTAATACCTCAATGAACATATTAATAATATTCAAAGTGGGGGTAATTTATCAACGAACGATGCGATATTTTTCTTACTATCATTTGATCCTGATAAGCGCCACTGCTGTACGTAGTTGCTAACGTTGCTGGGCAGGTTTCACCGTACCACGGAAATCTTCCGGTCTGACTGGCGGAGCCGACAGCTATCGTGTAAATGCTTCCTACATATCCGTCGCATCCGCAGTCGTCCGATTTGGAGCCTCCGTTTCCGGAAGCCCACACGTAAATACTGCCCTTGCCGTCTCTGCCCTGGATAGTCGTATCCGATCAATAGGAATTATTAAGGAGGCGCGCGCTATAAACCGCGTTACCCCTCTACCCCGAAAACGATATTTTTAAGGTACACCGAGTAAAACGACATTAGCCCCACGCATGGCTTGAAAAATGTGCACCCAAAGCATAAATATGCATCAAACGTTATACCTCCAACTTTTTTTTGCCGATTTATTCTTCATGAATATTTAGTTTTCTCCTAGCCAGCAGTGGACATTTAGGAATTATTCCGTCGTCCTTTTTATGTTACGCCATACTCTCAAAATTAATTAATATTGTAAAAAACTTTCTCGGGCCATGGACAGAAATTTATATAAGGGAGTGAATTACTCGGGCTTTATATTACATACATAATTAATGCCTAGTAAAAAACGTTAAAATTTTATCGACAAATGTTGGGAAAGTCACGTTTCTACTCTAGCCTTTTAAGATGTACATAAATGGTCATTCCTGTCAAAAATAATTTCAACACAATAAGTTTTAAAACAGCTGAATGGAAAAGGAGACATTTAATTATTGTTATCAATTACGTGGTCACATCGGCAGTCTAGGAAGTGGAATTAATTTTTATTAGAAATGCCAGAGTGAACATTGTTAGAGCAACAGTCTCCTATTTCGTTTTAAAGATTGCCAAGGCATATCTAGCTTATTCCAAATTCGACGATTTATTCGATACTCGGTTTGAAATTTCTAATATTTACCATTTTTATACCGCGTTCGAGTGCTTCCGTAGCGAGTCTTCCGGGTGCCTCTAAACTTTTTCCATCGTCCGCCGGGCCCCAGGAGGCCGTGTAAATATCCACCAGTTTCGGTTTGTATCCGAGCGCCTCTCCCTCGACGCGATCGTTCACCACACCGTCGAGCAGCTTGATCCCGCCGATGGAAGCCTCGAAAGCAACGCCCACACCACATTTCCGGTTGTTAGCCTCCATCGCTATCTCCCCGGCGCATCTTGTCCCGTGTCCGTTCATTCCTAACACCCTTTGTTAATAATTGGCGTGTTACAAGAGGTGCTTTAATTGACTCGTACTACCTGTTACATCGTATCGTGGCAATGGATCGTCGTCGCCTTCGTTCACGTCATAGCTAATGTCTGCATCCTAAAAATAGGAGTAGAATAAGTTTAAGTGATCAGACAATATATTAGAATATCTTATAAATAAAAATAAAAATTTAAATCTATTCGTAATTTACATATGACTCTATAGTAGCCACATATACATTTTGAAGAACACTTAATATGAAAAATTAGCAGAAAAGTTTAACGCATTATTTATACAAATTGACGTTTTTCAAATTTGTTTGTCGTTTATATAAATTTGTCCTTTAAAATACGTTTTGTCAGTTTAAACTATTTGTCTATACCTTATGTACATATGTGTATATAGTTCTCGTGATATACGCCAGAATATGGTGCGCAACCCTAACTTTGAGGGTTGTTTTCATGGATGCCGATAAAAAAAATAGGTTGTCAAAGATTTTTGTGAAGACTACATGTCCGGCAAATTTTATCAAAATCGATGAATGACAGTTCGATACGTTTTCTTATCAGTAGACGCAGATACAGAATATTTTAACATTACTATGTTAAAAAAAAAGGACTAATTACTGATTATAAAATTCAAGTAATATTATTCTTACTTCTTAGAAATATAAAAATACATGTAGTTTTATGTTTTATTGCAAAGATATTCGATGTAAAATTCGGGCACGCGATTTTGAGGGGTAGCTTCAGTCATCTGTGGGGTGAAAGGGTAACTTCACTTTGTTACTCACGTAATTGTTTCGCAAATCGTCGTGGGTATACTCCAATCCGTCGTCCAGAACGGCGATTCTCACCCCTCGGCCAGTTACCCCCAGTCGATAGAGGGGTAGAACGTTTAGATCCAGCTTGGGAAGCGCTTTGCTCGATCGGGTATCTTGCTACAACAGTTGATAAGGAAATCTTATCTTATCAGACGATAACGGGTAAACATTTTACCAACAACTAAAACTATTGATCTGGCTTCGTATTGATTGACTTTCCTCTCTTTCTATGCGTCTTTATTCAACGTTTTTGACCCATCCACATATACATTTTGAAGAACACTTAATATGAAAAATTAGCAGAAAAGTTTAACATTGTTTAACATATTATTTATACAAATTGACGTTTTTCAAATTTGTTTGTCGTTTATATAAATTTGTCCTTTAAAATACGTTTTGTCAGTTTAAACTATTTGTCTATACCTTATGTACATATGTGTATATAGTTCTCGTGATATACGCCAGAATATGGTGCGCAACCCTAACTTTGAGGGTTGTTTTCATGGATGCCGATAAAAAAAATAGGTTGTCAAAGATTTTTGTGAAGACTACATGTCCGGCAAATTTTATCAAAATCGATGAATGACAGTTCGATACGTTTTCTTATCAGTAGACGCAGATACAGAATATTTTAACATTACTATGTTAAAAAAAAAGGACTAATTACTGATTATAAAATTCAAGTAATATTATTCTTACTTCTTAGAAATATAAAAATACATGTAGTTTTATGTTTTATTGCAAAGATATTCGATGTAAAATTCGGGCACGCGATTTTGAGGGGTAGCTTCAGTCATCTGTGGGGTGAAAGGGTAACTTCACTTTGTTACTCACGTAATTGTTTCGCAAATCGTCGTGGGTATACTCCAATCCGTCGTCCAGAACGGCGATTCTCACCCCTCGGCCAGTTACCCCCAGTCGATAGAGGGGTAGAACGTTTAGATCCAGCTTGGGAAGCGCTTTGCTCGATCGGGTATCTTGCTACAACAGTTGATAAGGAAATCTTATCTTATCAGACGATAACGGGTAAACATTTTACCAACAACTAAAACTATTGATCTGGCTTCGTATTGATTGACTTTCCTCTCTTTCTATGCGTCTTTATTCAACGTTTTTGACCCACGTTTCTACCATCTCTGATCGCGCGATATAAAAATATGAAGTTATTAGAAATATATCGATCATTGTCGTTATCAATATCAATTTATTAATATCATAAAGTGTTTGGGATATCATTTCGCTTATTACCAGGTACCACTCTTGATCCCACAGTTCATCATTGAACATTAGCTTCGAGTCTTCAGGATCGTTCAATCCAAATAGTCGCCAATCCTTATCATCTTCCATTACGCTGTTCAAGCGATACTGATCTACCTC
Source organism: Ceratina calcarata (assembly GCF_001652005.2). NCBI lineage: Eukaryota > Metazoa > Arthropoda > Insecta > Hymenoptera > Apidae > Ceratina > Ceratina calcarata. Next base: position 1,128,135 of record NW_017139431.1, on the reverse strand, counting down.
CAGCCTCTTCTCTCTTATCAAAGGTTTCTCTGAATCGAAGTTAGATAATGGCACGTAATCACGTTTGTGTCGCTCGACCGCCCTCTGTCGATCCGCCCAAATGATCTTCGCAACGGAAAAATCGTGTCAGTGGAGTCAAACATCGTGGCACCCAAAAGAAATTCACCATTGAACGAAATTACCTTGGTGCTCGAATTGAGTGCCTTCGTTAAACGAACTCCGCCTCTTTTCTGGTATCCATTGCCATCATCTTGGAGCCATTTGTACGTGTCCTCGAATCCTAGAACCTGTACGAAATCATAATTCAATATATATGTACGTATCTTTAAATCTAGTCCTCCCTGTCAAACATTTATTAGCCTGCACTGAAAAACTTAATGAAATACTTCGGACGAGATCGTAATCTTCGTGGAAGAGCATGGGACGTGAAATGAAAACATTTGCACCGATGGTTCACCGCAGGCCCTCGAATCGAGCATCTAGAGTGCTCGAGCGTCAAGGGTGCGCTACGACGTCGCGACGTTTCAGCCCTTCGAACGATCAAAAGGGACGCATCGAACAGGATAGCATGAACGGAAGGTTGGTTGTCCCGATATTACATATACATGTACAGGAAAGACACCGAGATAGATGAAGCAGTAGGACAGAGTAGCAACTGACTTTGGGGGGCTATGTGACGCGTGGAATACGGCAGCATTATTATTACTCAGGCGCCACGTGGTGCACTTTTATGGTATCCGCATGTGGTGTCGACGTTTCCCCATAGTAGGAAGGGGGACCACCTGGTCGAAGTCAGTCATGAGGGAAACCACGATATGTAACGAGCAACGTGTGCCTCTTATTTTTTACCTCCTTTCGTTCGAATTTTCTGATCTGCTACTCCTGATAGTTTATCGATCCGCCTGGCTGGCCTGATTGATGATCCTAGCCACTGCGCGTGCATGTAGGACACAAATACTAACGTGAATACGCGACGAGAGTTTGCAGGTGTAAAACGAGCACTGTTTATGATCGTAGAAAAAAAGTAAATATAATTAGACAAATTTTTGTGTATCCTGTGACTACGGACAGCTATTAGGTTTTTCCCGTTTCCCGGTTTTTAATTGCTAATTGGAAACTTTTAAGCAGTCGATACGCGCGATATGGCAAATAGAACGTAGCGCTGTTATTCGAATAATAACAAAAAGATTCATTTTAAAGAGAACGTTACACATGTTTTTAATGTTACGAGCACCAATTGCAAATATTAGATCGCCCAATCGATTACGAGTGTAGCATAAAAACACGCGTTTTAACGTGTATCTGTTCTCCTTGTGGATATAACGTTAAATCACGTTTCTATATTTGCTGATTACGCAATCGATATGCCGTGGAAAAAGTTATTCATTAGTGAAGGATAGCAAAAAGCATAAAAGCGTACTATCAAAAGTAGAAATATTTTTATACAAGTGTTCTGCATTCATAACATACGTATTATTATCGCATTTGTTTTTTGTTGATAATTCAGAATTTTTGTTGCAATTAATTATCAGCCGTAAATATGTGAATGAATTTACTCGGATAACGATAACCGATTTAACACCGGAAGGACGGAGACGATGATTATTCCATTTCACAGAATATTAGTATGTGTCCGCGGTGTGGGTTTAACTGTAAATGTTGCCATTGTATTGCATCACCACAATGGAAACAAAGAGTACAGAAATCCGCGGAGCCAGCTGTGAAACAATGATCTTGTGTCGCAAAGGAAAGTCAATAATTCCGCATCCATTATATCTACGTATTCCCGTCAGAGGGGGAATGGATCCAATCGGTCGTTGTTGTTGAGCCGAACGATAAACGATCGTATGTATTCTCAACAACGATAGATGCATGTTCGTTCGTTTTTTAGCGCTTTTTTTGTCTGTTTGTCTGTCCGTTTTTTGATTTCTATCTTTTTTGTATTTTTTTCCGGACAGCGGAAGGGGGTAACAGGACAACGCGACGGGGTGGTTCAGTTCGGACGCGCGGATAAAAACGATCATGCGTGCGAACGATCGCGTAAGCAGCTACCAATTTTTGCATCGGTGACAGTGACTGGTGCATGTATCTACGTTATCGCGATTTCCGGTGCCAACAGGAAGTCGAATACCGTCCCGATTTACATCCGCGGTAGCCCCAAATAATTTCACCGTTTAAGATGATTTATCGACGACGATATCGTTTCCTGGAAACTCTACTTCCCTTTCAGTTGCAATTTATAAAACGGAATTAACAGAAATTCGCGCGCAGGATTCTTATAATCCCAATGGCCCGACTGTTTTCAAACTGTTTTTTAGGAGAGGATAGGACGATAGGAAGTACGAAATAGGACACGTTCGACGCGGCGCGCTCCGCTTAAATTCCACGTGGGAACGCTTCCGACTCGAATCCGTCTGTTACGTGATAATGGCTCCTGTTCCCTTCGTCCCCGTGGCAATCGACGCTCGACGCTGTCCGAAACTACCCTCGAGACGAATACTGTCGCCTCCTCTCTTGTTTGTTAACCTGCCACTTCCAAATCGTCATGACACGATCCATTCGTGTAGGCGAGCGAACGAGCCCGAGGCCTCATCCAGATAGAAGAGCGAAAAATCAAAGAGCCGGTCATCACTTCGCGATCACCGATTCGTCTTACCGGTTTCGTCGAATTATACGAGACCGTCTCTTTCTTTCTCTCCGGCGAGGAAAATCGGTGAGTTCGAGGCTATCCAGGTCGATCTGTAACAGTCTTCCAGCAAACGACTGATTCTAGATGCTCCACGAGGGGGTGGGTAAAGAGAGAGAAGGGGGGAGAGAGAGAGAGGGGAGTATTTTCGCAGTCCATTTGTTTTGATCGGATTTCCAACTGTCTCCGGTAATCCCGCGGCAGTAAGCTCCCGCCGGCGTCGTCAGATTCCAATGAAAACCCTAACGTCCTCCTATCCTTTCGTGGAACGGAGCCACCTTTCGTACAATGCCACACCTACCCCATGGTCCCCCTTTGCCCGTATTATCGCTCCCTGCGACCCGTTCTCGCTGTTACTTTTCGCTTTACCCGCTGTTACTTTTCGTTTTCCCTCGAGTTAAGTTGTTTTCCAAACCGAGAGGATTTTCAGTGTGGTTACAGTTTCCAATTCACTTGTAGATATTCATAGCATTTTTATTTAACAGAACTAAACTTCCGAGATGATTTGACACTTTGTTCGTGAATCGGATACAAGTTTGATTAATATATTGCTGTATCGCACAGGTGATGGCGCCGGGCGATAAAACAAAATTCCATCAATATCCTCCGTTACCACGATTGCCAGCCAGGGAAATGAGGTCCGCGGTAGCTTTTACAAACTTCGCGAGTTCCCATCGTCTTCTTCTAGCCTCCTCAATTCCTGAGATCCTCGCAACCACCCATCCGAGTTTTTACGAGGTCTGCATCACGCGAATACGTACGTACACGTGTTATCTCCCGGCAGATGGTTTTCCATTCGGAAGATTGTTTTCTGACACAAGCATCCGCATCATCATTATCATCGTTAAGTTATACCGAGTGCAAACACTTGAGATCTGTTTTTGTTTGTGGCGAGGATCTGGGAAACCGCCGCTGAACTACCGCTTCTGTCACGAAATTCAATGCGTGTAATTGAATTTGCCGCTGCCCGAGTGGCAGAGAACGCATAATCTCGAGCAACACGCACCGGGTATAAACCTGGTAGCGCAGCACGACGTTGAACGTATATGTATATAGTGCGACTATTATTACACCGGCGAAACTAAATGACGCGATTCGGGCGCAATATCTGTGAAATTTGTGGAGTTCCTGCACGTTACATACGAGAAGGAGCTCCGCGTATAGAGTTACAGCATGATCTGAGTAAACAGTCGCATACACGATTGTGAAGTTATGGATTAATGTTGGGACTATTTCAGCGTTGCTTTATGCGTTTTATGCAATTTTTCAAATACAATTAAGATAGATGTTAAAGTTTGGAAATTTGAAATTAGAACCCAAATAGTGAAAGATTTAGGAAGCCAACAGGGTGTTCACTTACGGATCTTCTGTTTGCATACTCAGAGCGCGGAGCGGCCAGTATAATGCGTGGGAAAATTGAATTAGTAAAGGCAATCTTCGAAACTATGCTACCCCAGGCCACGGCTACGTCAAAGTCAAAGTTTTAATTGAAATCAACGCCGTAACCAGCGTCACGTGAATTTGGTCAAAGAGGGGCCTTGACTAGTTTCATACACTCGATCTCACTTAACTCTTAAACCTATTAGTACCGTATCGATTATGTTATGTACCGGAATTATGTGGCTGACACGCGGCGCTACCCGTAAGTGTGTGCGTAAACTAGTACCTAATTTCGTAGCAATATCGACCCGGGAATTCCGATTGATGGTTGCGTTACCCCATGCATCTTCCGTAATTTTCATCACGGTGAGAAATTATCGTTGAAGGAATTTGTCATAGAAAAAATTGGAATTCATTACTTTATATGCAAACAGTACAATTTTTATGAAAAGAATTCCATTTTATTTGCAATAATTTGTATTTGATCAATGTTTACGTTCTGTCGAGTGAATGGATGTAAAAGAGGTATTTGTTGGTGTTCTCGTTGAAGACAGGATTGAGACGAGGCGATAAGGAATATCGGTAAAGTTTTCGTCCGGAGATCGGAGATCAAATATCGAGGTCTATTCGTACCGAGATTAAACCTTTCCCGAAGGTAGGAAGCTAACGAAGGCGAGGGCACTATATAGTAGGCGGCAGGTCGCTGTGACATCTGTCAACCACCGTAACAGGGAAGTTCATTATGGCGTTCGGCAGGGCGCCACGTCATTTATTTCAATTACTGCCAAACGCTAAAGCTGAATCGGCAGACTCCCGCATCGACCTCGGTCATTTACGAACGTACGTCATTAATGTCTGTGGCTCTCTCCAGATGAAGACGTTAAAACTGTCACAGTCGACCTATTCACAGACCAAATGAAGTTTTTGTACGGAAATTATGGCACGATCCAGCATCGAGTTACCAAATGATTCTCTCTGTTTTATTAATTTGAAATCCTCCATACCTCTAAATGCCCAATGTAATAAAAAAAATATGTAGATAGATAGTTTTGTGTCGTACATTAATGAATTCGAACAAAATTTATGCTGTGCTAAGTATAAGGATAATTTGATCCACATTGATTATCCGTGTAATTTATACAGACTTCGCGCAAGTGTTAATCCCGTGATAGTCATCGTCACACTTTACCATAATTTATTGCTCTCGAGAAAGGTTATCCGTTTCTTTGCGATTCTTGCTCCGGCCGTGTCAAGAAGGAGTTTGCATCGGGGTGAATAAACATGAGCATTCTCGCCGCCTGGGTTATGAATATGAATGCCGAAATTTGATGAAATTTATTTGACTTACCACTTCACAAAAGATGTCCGACAAAGACCGTCCAGCGCGTCACGGCTCAAAGCACAGCCAATTACCTTCACCGAAGTTCCCGCACTTGATGATACGTTATGTATGAAGCATTAATCGCACAGCATAATTGCATGTACTATATGCGTAACGAAAGAGAATTACTGCTACGTTTGCTACTGATATTAGTGGATGTAGTTCGAAACAGATCTACACGATCTATCAGAAAATCGACGATCCATCGGAATTACGATAACGATCTATAATAATTTTATTACGGTATTTCCCCTTTTCATCTCGTTTGAATTCCCAGTGTCGCTGATGACAATTATACGGGGAATAGAGAAAAACACAGTTTCCGGCTGTTCGGGAAATTAATGTTAGGAAATTCGCTCGAGAATTCAGTTTCGTAACAGCTTCTCGATAACTGGATTTCAATATGCCTGGAGGCCAGGGTTGATTGAGCAATCTCGAGCCTTTATAATATAGGGAGACCCGCTTAAGATATATGATAAACTGCAGTAACGTAGACGTTCAGAAGTTTCACTACGAGTAATGAGCTTGCTTATCGGATTTTCTGCTCGCAGCGCCGCGCCGGCCAGGCCGTACTTCTTATGCAGGGGAGATTAGAGCGGGCGACAGATTATGTGCACATCGAACTCGCGAATACGTCTCGCTAACGACATTTATAATCGAGTTCTTATCGAAGAAAATGAAAATAACAAGCCCGAGTCGTTGGGAAAGAGGAATATGTAGTTTCCCTTTGATGATTTTTATTCCAAAAATGCGCGACGAGGCGTTACGATGTGTTCCGAGAGGAAAATATCGACGATATTTCATGCGTCATCAAAATTCTGAATAGGCGACGTTATACCGGATACTCGAAAGAGTTTCAAGCGAAGTTCGTTCGTTTCCGAAGCCACGAATAATTACTTTTTCTCCTGTTCGCCAGTCGCTCAGCTCGCAATCGCGTAGTTGTTTCGCAGACAGACGGGACACAAGTGAAATTGTTAAAAATTTGCGCAACGGTTTTGCTGGCCCGACACGTGTATCAAAATGCAATCCGAATAAATTTCTAACTTTTATATAGAAACATAAAAATAGAGCGATGTATTTATATATTAATTTAAAATGCTTCCAACACATTTCTTGCCGCGCGACAGCATTCAGAAGAAAGATGATGCATAATCGCGATACGCGATTTGGCAAGACGGCTAAGGAGCCATTCAGGAAAACGTTTCCGAGTCGAGTTATCTCAACGACACATTCCCATTTCAATTCGCGGGACGTATTAGCTGTAATTTACGACTGATAGTCAGAGAAAAATGGCGGTCGCAGGATTTTATGTCTCGTTGCCAAACCCACGACACTCAATAAATGTATCTTATAATTATTTAACACGTTACAAAAAAAGACGATTTATAGAAGATAGATTTTTCTACTGACAGCCTTATCAGTCTACTCTAATAAAAAAATTGAAACTGTTCTCAGTTAAGAGATTTAACAAAAAGAAGTTCAGTACTCCACAGTTTGCTCCAGTTCGGAGACCGAATAACCCAATTACTCGACCAATTATGGGCACCGTCGTTTTGCGGTAAGTTCGGCCGGCAATAAAAAATGAGTTCGACTCGTTTTTTCACACAGTCTCGCCCTTCGAGGCCGACCACGCGCGCGAGTTTAATTATACAAAATAATTACACGACGCGACTGGGGAAATATACGAGCAAGGGAGGAGGGCCTGTGAATCGGGCTCACACGTGGATTGCGGTCGGCCGCGAGGCTTGGTCCATGCAGCTGCAACGCAGCTAGTCGGGTTTCCACGGCTGTAACTGCAGGGGTGGATGCAGTTTCGTGGGCACAGAAGTGCACGGTGCTCGACGACGGTTCCAGGTAAAGCGAATGAAAAAGAAGAGCCACTTCGTAGCGTAATTATACCATGTGCTAATCCATTTGGAATTATGCTGGCTGATGTTCAGGAATTGTGTCAATCACTATGGCAAATTCCGATAACCATTGGCAGAAATCGTCTTCTTCAGATACGTTTGAAATACATTTCTCGTTGCACTTGTTCTGTTCACTTCATTTCTCGTACTGATGTTTTAAGTATTATATCATTATTATATCAGACAGTGAGGAACATTCGTCTAAATCTAAATACTAGCCTTCTGATTCTGAGTTCATGATTATTTAACGAGGATTATACAGTGATTGTCTTTAAATAAGAACTACACTGCTCGATTGTGGTACGAAATTTAAGAGTTATCTAGAGCCATTCGTCCTGTGACTCTCGTAAAAGACAGATGGAATTCTTTGTCCGTTTATACGCATAGTATAGTAGATAGGTGCGCGTCGTTCACTCGTGACGAGATACATCGTACCCCAGAACGTACAGAAAAAGGAGAAACGAGAGGAAAAGTCATCGTTATTCGAAGATCACGGATGTGTCTCAATTTCCCTGAGAGAAGTTTCTGCTTTGTGGCCTCAGTCAAATACGCGTGGGTAAAGAAGAGAGCGTTTCCCTCCCACACTCATTGTAAGAATTTTCCCAGCTTTTCGAGCCTTTGAATGCGAAACGCGTACAATTTTTCCAAACGAGATCCCTCTCCTCCCAGTGGCCCGTCTTTCGTTGGCCTGGTAAGTCTGCGCAAAGGCGTAAACGTATTTCAGGCCTTCGAGATCCGGCGGGACGTGGAAGCCATGGGAGCGTCGAAAAAGTGCGGGCAAATCGTTTCCCCAAGGTGCGGTGGTGCACGAATCGCTGCAAAGAGATTATCTCGGTAAGCAAGCCTCACGAACCATTTGATCGCTCGTTCCAGCCATTCTCTCCCTCCGTTTCCGCGCCGAGATTCGCCCGAGACATCGGCCAGATCTCGTTGTCGTTCCCGTCTCCCGTTTTCGTTCTTCTCTTGGCTCGTGCACTTTGCAAAACGAGTTCCGCCTTGAGATCAAGTCGCGCGAGAGAAACCGTCCGCCGACCAAAAAGATATCACCGGCCGTATCTTTTCCCTTTTGCTCGCGTACCGGTCGATGTTTTACTCTATCTATCGTTCCGTTCCACCCACTCCCTTCTCTCCTTGCTCATCCATTCTTCTCGCAACGTGCCGCGTTCCGATACATCAGAGACACGTTTGCGGATTCGACGTTCATGAAGTCTAAAGGGACACTGATAACGATACCTTGATAAAACACATACAAAGTATTTTTGTTCATTACCTCTCGGTCGGCGTTGGACTCTCTTTGACCCTATTTGCTCACTGCATGAAGTATTATTCGCTTGTGTTTGCGAAAGTTGCGATTCGTGACATTTTTGTAATCCAAGCGATCGTTCTCCGCGCGTATTATTTCGATTTCCACGTAAAGATTGGAATCTCTGTAGTAACAATGACGTTTTCAAGCTTCAAATCGCGTTTGCGTCACCTTTGAAATCGACCGGAAACCATCTCGCTACGGCTATTTAACGAACACTTGAGATTAGAGTGACTCGCCGTGGATTATCAGTCGTGTACAACGCGTGTCTCGCACGTTGGCATATGCCGTCGTCCAGCTGTTTCATTATTGTTAATTAATTTCGCGACATGTTCGTTACACGAGTCTTTCGTTAACGGTGTTCGCTTACACGTTTCGTGTTTCGATTTTCCTATCTCACGTTCTACCGTGATAATGTGGTGCACAACATATTTTACTAGAGTCTCGTTAACGTTTAATACGATGTTGTAATCTAGTTGAACAATGGTATAATAACCTGTTTTTGTCGATAGCATAGATAATTTCTGTTTCGTTGCAATAAATCCGTCCCATTTTGTACCCTTCAGCAAGGGGCAAGTTCATCCGCGTCTACATCTACCTGAGATAAATACGAAAGTTAAGCTACAATAGCGAGATGCTCCGGTCGAAGTTAAACTGGAATTGGGCGTTGCACAAGTGGCTAACAATAAGTTATTAAGCAATTGTTTAAGTTTTAATTGCATCTCGCAGTTGCCTCTTTCACTCGGAGAAAGCTGTTTCTGCGTAACGTTGACGAACTTATTCCCAAGATTACTGCTGAATATTCAATGGTATAGGCTGCGACACGTTCTTTTTCGTCCCGTTCATTCTTAAATATTAACCCCTCAAAACATACAAGAAGGAGCTCTCAGAATACGAATATGCTGTTATGAGGGACTCAAGACGATCGTCAGTGCGTTTAATTTGAATAATTTTCGGCTTTTTATTCATGATATTTTGTTGGATGACGAACTAACTTATTTATAACTATTGACATAGTTTACTCAACGACCAAACCCTTAATCTGTCTGAGGAAAAACGCTTTTACTCGTCTTGACCTCTGCCCCTACCTACACATCTTATCCCTGATATTCCTATTCCTACCCTGTTTCGGCCATTGAACCCCGATTATTCATAGCGTTTAGATATAAGAACAACCAAAATTGTACAGCTAAACCGATTTCCGAAGTACGTGCTTCCGTGCATAGCCTTATCGCCTAATGAAGTCCTGGAGTTTCAACTTAACTAATGTTGTATTTAAGTCTAAACTTGGAATTCAACACTTCATTATGTATAATAAACTTTTGTTCGTTGATTGGAAGCTAGAGTTATTTATTCACTTACTGGTCCGAGATGCTTGTAGCCACTCTGCAATGCTAAGAGAGATGCGACTTGCGGCCCGCCTTGGACCCTAACCACCCACTCGTCTCGATGGTTATCAGGCTGACCCGCGATGTTATTCACAAGCTCGTTCATAACGATCCAGCAAGCGACACACCGGAAGTACACACTAGTAACAAGGATTCACTCGTTACCGCCGCTTGTATCAATTGGCAAAAGGTCGTTATTCTAATTAAAAATTGATTAAATACCTGATCATGTCCAAAATTGAATTTCTGTAATTGGTACTTTAACGCGATTGCGGATTCTCCCCGATAAAATTACTTCTATTCAATTTTCTCTGGAGGAACAATGGACTGATCGAAGTTCGCTCGGTGAGTATTGGATCCCGAATGACAAGTGACATTAGTTCCGATCTTCCTTTTTGCTGTAGAGGGGTTCATTCTCTTTCCCCACCAGATCTCTCGCCTGGCAGGTAGTCGGGGTAGAGTCACGCACGTGACAACGCAAACAAGGTGCGATTAGATTGATTGTCTCTCCGCTTTAAAATAACCCCAGTTACTCTCTTTTTCTCAGTCACCCTTTTTTTTCTTTTAACTAAGCGGTATACTTACACTTAGATTTCTGTTCATTTCCACTCAATGTTTGCACTAAGATTTTTAGCTACGTTCTGATTAATTTCCACTGTTTGCTTAGGGAAGCGTTTAGATCTTATCCAGAAATCCGCAGTGAATATAACACAAAGCAGTCTGTCTATCACTATTATTTCGCATTTCAATTTCAACCCGTAGCAGTGAGTCAATCTCACGAGAAATAGCCCGGAATAATTCCCCCGTTTTATTAAATGTTGAGAGATTGCGCCGATGGCTCGAATTCCCGGTTTCGCTATGGGATACTATCGGATATCGATAAGTATTACAGAATAATTTTTATCAGCTTCCAAATTCGTCAAAAATCTGTTAGATGACAATTTTCCATTCAGATTATACCGTATCATTGTCAGCATAAATTTGTTTATCTGTCTGCTTTTTATAAATTCGATCATTTTACTTATTAACTATTTTATTTATTATATGTATATAATGTCCAATTAATTATCTGTGTATATTTCATTATTCCATTGAGGACGTTATAATTATCGCATTTTCTCTACATATAAATTATAATGACGCAGAACATTTTATATGATTTCAAATAATAAAGGATTATTTTATGAAAGCGTATTTTATTGGACAGATAATTTACGCGACGGCTTGACGTTTATTTATAGAAAGGCGTTGCGTGGAAATCAGAATATAATTGATAGAAAAGGGCCGTGGACGGGTAAAGAGGATTTCACGGTTTTTTATCCGGAACGGCTTCACTTTGTCGGCCTCTCGGGAGTAGTACTTATAAATAAATTCGAGCTCCCTTACTACTTGTTTTCAGGTAGATATGTAGGCGAAGACACTGACCGATAAAAGAGGCAGCTGTGGATCTCGTAAAATTTGTAGGGAAAAAAGAGCAGGAATATTTGTCGATAAAGGGAACACTTGTTTCGCTTCTATTTATGTCCTGTTCGTGATAAATTCTTGTTTCCTTATTTACGACGATTTCTCGGTTTGGATAAATCTAAGCCACGATATATGATTTGCAGGTTTTATGTTATGAAACTTGGAATATTTGCAAATGCAAATGAGCTGCTTCAAACATTTAAATGATAACTTGTTTGCTACATTGTTAAAATACTTTTAAGAATTGTTTTTAAAATTGTAGAAATGATTATTGCAATATACATGGAAATTATTCATTGATTGATGAAAGACTCGAATGATTGAGATAAACTAGAGAATCTTCTTAATTTGATCATTAAACCTTTGAAGAGATAGCAATGGTGCAAATGTCTAAGAAAATTTCATTCCACTTGGAAACTTGGACGTTTCGTTGGAGAGAAACGACCGAATAACAGCGGTACAAATTAATGGAAAATGTAGAGCGATTCGTTTGCTGAATCTGCGCCCATTTCCACCCGCGGGGAATTCGATTTTCCGTGAACGTGGAGGACCTTCGACGATCACGTCCATTTTCAACCCTAGACTTTCCCCCTCCGAGAGAAGCTCCAACTATTTCGAGGCAATCGTTTATGGTTTCGAAACGTGCATTACTTTCCTGTTAACAGGTACCCCTTGTCCGTTGCCACCAACACTGACAGTTTTCACATAATTCCGTTACAATAGTTAACGGGAGTTTGTATTCCATTAAGGTGCCACGTATTTTGCCTGCCCACACGCATCCCGTACCCTTTACCATTAGTCGAATCCTGTTCAACTTGCGGACCAGGCCTTAAATCGATTATATCGTCGCATACGAAAAAATTATCTCAGATAATATGTATATTGCTTCAGTCGTTATTTTATTAATTTACACATGCTGTAAAAAGTATTTCTTTATCCTCTATTCACGAAAACTAATTCACCTGAATAATAATACAACTTTTCACGGGTTGTGCGAGATTAAAAAATTGTAGAACTGAAATTGTCAGGCGAAAGTAAGTAATAATACAGCGAGACAAAGTAATCGCGGTTGGAGAATTAAAAAGTCGCGACCTCTCCCGCGAGGGGTGAAAGAGCACCTTCGTCTCGTTCGAAGGCATAATCAGGCAGTGACGTTTATTAAGCGCGGGCTTTCTCGCAAATTCCTCGCCAGTCGGTTGAAATAGAACGCGAAAGTAACCGTGGAAAATTGGAAAGTTTCCGCACGATAAAATCGGACTTAATTTTCAATAAATTCCCTCCCTGCTGGCCTGAGGGCTGGCTGGCTGGCTGGTCGGTTCCTGCTCGTACGTGGCGCGGAGCGGCGCGACCACTCTTGAAAAGGACTGGAAACACTGGAAGGAGGAGGAAGAAGGGTCGGAAGGCGGCGGAGGAAAGGTAATTTAGTTGGTAATTATAAAGTTACCAGCTCCAGCGACGCGCATAGTTGTGAATATTCAAATGCGATTACATCTATGATCGCATAAATTATACCTCGCGCCTCCATGCTTCTTGCTCCGCCCCTTGTTCGCGCGAATTTCTTCTCCTCCGTGTCACCTCTCCGCGCTCCGTTTCAGCGGGCAATCGGAGAACTCGAATTCCTGTACACGAGACCCGATCACGCTTTTTCACGATTTAGGTCCGTAGTACATTTTACGATTCGACGTTTGAGCGAAAGAAACTTTCTACCAAACTGTGAATCATTACTCTTCTCTTGGCCTGATTCATAGTTTCAACGCCTATTTTTCTGCGCCTGTTTATAAATAGAAATTGATTTTTCGAGTTTGGCAGATCCCGTTTGTATTCAAGCTTTCATCAAGAGTTTTAAATCTTTATACTTGTTTTAAGAAGAACACGGCAATAATTTTGCAACCCGTTTCCCTTATCTCTACCCCCGTGATATTAATTTACTCTAGGAGCTGCGATTACATCGCTGCGCGAGGGAGATCAAATAGTATTAGCTAATCCCAATCTAATCCAGTGTTAGAGCTTGCACGACCTAACTCGGACCTAACACGGCCGCTGGAGCTTTACTCCCAGCTCGCGCAGTTTGTTGCTTCAACGAGATATTTATAGGAATTATCTAATTAATTCGTTTTCATAACACGGCTGCTCCGTTGATCCGAGGCAAGTCTATTCTGCTCCTTTATCCTGTATTTATTTTGCATTATCGAACATTCCGCTGAAAATGAGCGGAGAAATTTGTGCACTTCCTTTCTTTTTAGAAGAAGGCGAGAAGATTCTTTAAACATCGCGAATAACCGGTATTACACGGGAGAGCTGTATCGAGTGAAATAAGAGAGTCCTCTGGTCTTATCTTCTGTTTTACCGTTCTCCTTGAGAGACAATAGGGAACTGTCCACGAAACAATATTTTTCACCTTCCTTTTCTATTTTTTACATTGTTCTTCCCTCTTTTTTTTTATTTGTGTAACGCTAAGACCTCGTTAACCGTTAAAAACGAGTCTCGTGTATTATCCAGTACCGACTGATAATACCAGCTAACAACATAATAAATGGTAACGGTGTTATCTCCATCGAATAATTAAGAATTGTTTAATCGCCCATGGAACTGGTTATCGCGCATTGAAAAACAAGAGAAAATTCGTCTCGTAAATTAAGCGACTTCGCCACTGGTAGAAATTCGCACCTCCCCTATCTCCCTCGGTAGAAAAATCCTTCCAACGTTCTTGCTCACATTCTTTTAACTGTCAAGGAAATTACGATAAAACTCGAAACCGTTTTCTATAGCAAGATTTTTGCTGTAGGGTATTTTATGAATCGAAAACCTTAAAAGAGAATCGCCCATCCTGGCTCCGCCTGGTAGTAGATGAACGGCCATAAACCACACGCGGTCACCGTGATCACACGTGTCAAGGAGTCGCTTATATTGCACGTATGTATAGCTGACCCCCGTTTATATACTCGTGACAGGCGTGCGAATACCCTCGGCGTTTGTGACAATTGAGGGATTAATAATAAAAATAGCATATCTCGTAATTTAATTTTTAGCCACAAGATGATTACACATCTGTCGTACAATAAATTTATTTTTTAAATAAAATATCGATCAATTTTCTATATAATAATGTATAGCTTCATTTGAGCCTATTGGTTCTGAAATGGACTTGGTTTACAATTTTCATCTACTCGCTCACTCCTCCATACCTTTCACCTTCATCCTCTCTCCACTTCCTTCGTCTACTTTAGACTTCTCTCCTATTTTATATTTTGTATGTATACGTCCATTATAATAAAAATTAACTCTCTCCTGCGTATACCAACGTATTAATAATTATAAATTCTAACAATCTTGACTTTACTGATCAATTTTCTACAGATTAATAGATATTTGATGATACCGCTTTATTTGAACGTTTCGACTGATATTAGTTTTGTTTTCAAGTGTCTTTTTTATCGCATACTCGTAACTTCGAATTTGGAAGTTTTCTGGTACGATTCCAGAAATGTTTAGAAATTCAATTTCGGTAGTTTCAGGGAATTTAGCGACGTCTAAGATTTGTAATGTGGAAGGGGGTTTGGCGATTTCATAAAGCTGCGACTCCGGAATAGTTTGTAATTCACCACTGCGCCGTTATGGTACCGTGAAACTACTCGGTATCTAGTATCCACGTGGTCTAGAACATTTCGGAAAGAGAATTTTAAATGCCCCTTTCTGGAGCAATGAATTTGGTCCTCTGCTCTCTTAGTCTAAGAAGAGTTTACTTTCAAAGTAACATATTATAATTTCGCAGAGTAGTGAAAATCGCGAGAATCGATGCACGTTTGAGTACATTTCATCAAAACGGATTTCAAAACGACCAGACATTGAAGCCAATTCAAAACTTCTTTGTTTGAGAAACTTTACTTATTAATATTATTAACTATATAACAGCAATAAGAAAAGTTTCATTTTTATCTACTTAAATCAGTCTCTTTTTTCGTCTTCTTAAAAATGCAATACTGATAAAACATTGACTTTATCTTTTATCAGTGTTATCAGATGTTCGCTCTGTCAGCAATTAAATCCTGGTGGAAACAGTGGCAGTAAAAGGTCATGGCTTCTTGGATCGTCTCTGGAACGAGTTATACCGCGATCTCCGGCTCGTAAACGAGAGCCGAATGATTGATCTCGGAACGGGAGCGGGTTTCGGGTCAACTTGTAGATAAAGGTCGGCCGGTGGGTGAACGGGCTGCCCCATAAAATGCACCCTCGAGCTACATTCATGACGACGGAGGTGAACGTTTCGGTTTCCCTGCGGGCTATTTAGCGCATCTGCCTCCACCTTGGCGAAACGTTTGGCGAAAGGGATTGTGGGGTCGGTGTACAGGCGGCGTTGTCCGGATCGCGGAGGAGGAAACCGGCTGATGGAAAATGGGGAGATAGGGAAGGTGGCTGGATGCGAGCCGGGTACGTGACCGAAAAACCCGGCTTTCCGTCGTGCGATTGTTTGGATTCCCCCGGCCAAGTGCTTTTAATTAATTTGCTAATTCGCTTCGATCCACCGCGTCCGTCGAAACGTAACCGGCAATTTACGTTCGCTCGCGCTCGCACTATTTTGCGCCCCGGCTCTCACACGCCAGCTCACGAATTTTCAGCATCGACCGTTTCGCGAACCGAATTTCATTAATTCGCTCGCCACCCCGTCCCCTACCCTTTGGGAGAGACAGGAACCGGAAAAACAGCCGTCTAACCGGGGACCAAAGTAAACTCCGATGTGATTTCGATCTTCGACAGAGCTGTCTGTTGTTTCCTCTAATGGATACGTAGTTTCGTTTGCTTTCTCGACTGGCAGTCGCCGCCCTGTTTCGATGGATAGCTTGTTAATTACTGGAGACGTATCCTTGTAGGAAGTTTCGATCAAAGACGATAAAGCGAATTTATCCGGGAATTCAAGATTTCCTTAAAAACGCGCAGTCGAACAATTTATTATTACACGAGTCACGCGTTCGGCAATTTATCCAGAGCACTGAATCTTTCTCCCGTATTTGCATTCATTCTTCTCACGATAACGCGCACCCCACTCGTTCGAGGATAATTGTTAAAAGAAGAAACAAGGCGCCGAGTAAAGCCGGTTGCAGCGCACGTGACCAACGAATGCGTCTGAAACCGCAATTGTCCAGCTCTATCCCGGCGCTTTTAATTCATTTGTTAATTTATCGTACGTACCATTGTCTAACGGGATTGTAATACCAACACGAATTCCTTGTCTGCATGTGGTGCATTACATTCATACGCACAATGGTTTATTTCATAGAAGATTACGGTCAGTTCGTGATAACAGACGTTCGTGTGATTCTATCATACATCCATTTCGTACTGCCCCGATTGCATCCGAGATAGCATTTCCTTTGTTGGCTATTGACGGTTCTTTGGAAGAGAGATCGCGTCAGACATGTCTCAACGATTTGCATTTACAGAGAACGTAATCATTGTTGGATTCTCCCTTCAGTTTTGAAACTCTGCAACCCTGATTGGAATATCAGCCTCATCATATTCTTGAGGATTAAACTGTTCTTTTTAAGAAGGAATAAAGAAGGATATGGAACGTCAATGGGAATGATATTAAAATGTATTTGGTTTTATAATAACAATTTATTCACTAAATAATTATATAACAAAATTGCACACGATAAAATGAACGGAGTTGGGTCTTTTAGGATAGTTGGACACAAAGTCCTTAACGAAAGTCCGACATCGCTTCCTAAAACTATTAAATTCTCATAAGTGGGAATGATAACAAACACGATGTCACCCACGAAAACGAAGAGAAAGTCGCCTGCGAAATGCAAAATAAATGTTTAATTGCATTAGCACTTTGACTCTTCGCTTCGACTACTACACAAAGACTAGACCTGAGAACGTATGGAAGAACTCTTTACTCGTAAAATCAAGGCTATCGCTACAAGGATAATAGTTGTGTTATGTTAATAAATATTGTTATGAGGTAAATGAAATAAAATTTCAAGACACGTTTCACTGACTGTATTTATTTTCAAATTAGTATAACGGTAATAGGTATGAAAATCTTTAGACACCAGTAGACTAGTCGAATAAGAGGCTATTGGTGGAAACGACCGGAAGAAGGTTGGCAAGCTTCCGTGGCCAGAACCGCGGTCTTGCGAGCATCCACTCGATCCGGGCCAAGGCTCTCTAGCTAACTAAGCGGCCAGAAGGACGTTGAACAGCGCATTTACTTTCGAACGCGAATCTCCAGGGTATCAGGAAGGGCATCGTTCAAGGAGGAAATGGAAGCCGGCTCGTTCGTTCGTGGAGGTCTCCTCATAAATGTATCATGATAGAAAGTTAGATTATCAAGTTAGCCCTCATCGTGCCTCAGGATCTTGATTCTTATTCCAAAAGAAAGTGTAGTTACTGATTAGATCGAGTTTTCTTTTCGTTGATTATCCTAGTTTCAATTATCCATTAGCATCCTCGAATCTCATTTACCTATCTATTTTAAGATTATTGATATAGATAGTCCTGATATCTCCACAGTGATGATAGTAGATAAGATACGAATTTCGTATTGTCAATTGGAAAAAATTTTCATTCCTCTGAACACGTTTGATCTTACGTGTCCTCTGGTGTTAACCCCCTCGAGTTCCACGGAAACAAGAGGGTGTGTTCGACGGTTAACGTAGAGCTCTGCCTGATCGTAGGGTAATAAAAGTTATAGCCGCGCGAGGGGTGCGGGAAGCACATTCACGACGAACATGGCCCTCGTTGGGGGATTATATTCGTCGAGTATCTGATACCACAACCCCCCTACGGGCTTGCTCTTTTGATTGTTTTGAAACGCCATCCCGTCGCAAAATTTTGTTTCATCCACATGTACAATTTTGACAATACATTCCCGTCCCATCGAGGAGATCTATTTTTTTTTGTCGATAAACACGACGAAATGGCAGCGGTAAATTACGCGGAGGAAATCTACGCAGTTCGTAACTTGACAGCGAAATACGCGCTGTCCACATTTTTCGAATGGCAAAGCCGGGAAGTAGGGGATGAACTGGGCATGAAGTGGTCACGGTATATAATGCGGAATGAAAAGGATCATTTCGTACCATCTGCGCGGAAAGAAATCGCAAATTCTATGCCGGTTGGAATATTTATGTCTCCTTCAAGCGTCGGTTGCAGCAGCCTTGTGGAAATTCCACTCGTGGAAAACAAACGATATATCCGGCCATTTTCGCAGGATTATTTTTTTAAATTCATTCTTGAGCGACGTTTCTAGGAACGAAATATCCATAAATGTTGAGATTTTACCAGGCGAACAGATCGTCCGTAATTAAATCTGATAGACTTCACATTAATGTCAGTGACCAATGAATTTGATTCATAATAGATTTATCATGAACTCAATCCGCGTGAAAGAACGATCAATTGTTTCATCCAATCGGGGGCCTAATAATCGAATAATCGGCCGTTTCGAATCGTCGGCATCGTAACTAGACAATTTGCGTTTTATTGAGCCGCGTCGCGTTCCACCGGCTGGCAGAAACGTGTCGGAAAAGAAACATAATGGCTATGCCGAGGCAGAGCACAGCCGTTTAATTGAATTCTCGAATTGAATTAACGTCGTCGCTGTCAATTCTCCTTCTTTCGATATCACGTCGTTCTTGCAGTGCCTAAACATTATATCTTCTGATATATTCAACACTGCTATAAAATTTAACAAATTCTGGGACATTTTGTCAATTTTGTCTGAGACATTTCTTCCTATCTCCACAAACGTAGAAGTTATTCAAGTGGCAATAATTAGTGACTCACCCTGTATAATATGAGAATCTATTGGGTCCAGATAAGAAAGTACACGGTTAAACGCGTTGACTTTTAATTTTAAGCCTTGGAAAGATGTCCCGGTTAAGTCCATACATATTCCCCAAAACCGGGTTCGTACCTGCACTGGATTTACATTAACCTGGCTTTAGTTAGAACGTCGCCTTATTTACGTGAATATTCATTAATCCGGCTGAAACATATTCCATGGAATTGGCGCGTGTATGCACGTGCACCGCATATCCGGTCACAGTTGCGTCGCGCGTTGCGCGTGCTAACGTCTCGCAGACGGTATCCAACGGCGCGGCACGCATCCGCTGCGGTCGCCTCCGCATTCCGTCGCGGACAGGAAAAGGCGAACGGCCACGTAAACAAGGCCAAGCGAATGGCTGAGGACGCAAAAATGGAACAACAGTCGTATCCGGCGGTCATTATTCGCCGCGGCGACGCTACGTCCTGCGGGTACCGCGGTACCGTTGTAGAAGCCGCCGACGAGACCCCTCTTTCTCTCTCTATTTTATGCCGGGTTCCATTTTCCATTCTACAACCCTCATTTCCATTTTGTTGCCGGCACAATTTAAATCTCCGCCGGCCCGATGACAGCCGGGGAAACGTACGTCCACTACTGCTGCCACTACTTCTATCCTTCCACTGTACACCTCTTCCTGTTCCTTTCCACCCGGTTTCGTCTTTTCCCTACTGTACACTATTCTTTCCCTACCTTCGGGGCTCTCAACCCGTTTCCCCCCTCCCCTTCTCGCAAGCTATTTTACCCGTTTCTCCACTGCTGGTTTTACGTACGCCCTTTCAACGTTTTCATTATGCTCATTTTGCGCATGTACTCTTTAGATCACGGCAAGGTATATTTTTACAGATGCACTGTTTGACAAACAGCGATAGTCGTAACGTGGAATGAGAAATATTGTAATTCAAACAATCGTTAGTTAGCTGAATGATAAAAGGAAATAGTGATAATGGAGATGGAACTAAAGCAGTTTAAAATGTATTGCGGCACATGTAACTGTAGGTTCTAGCAACCATCGTTGAACTAATCGTGCGAGGTTCTATTTAACTGAAATATTATTAAATCGAATTTTTGGTAAAGACGAATAAAAATTTCTGGGGAGAATTCGTTTTAATCGTAACAACACGAAGTTTTGAAATTAACGGTACTACGATTCGATCGAGATACCAATGCGTGGCGTACAATTAACGAAATTTATCGACCAGGCTTAGGTAAGAAGCGAGAGAGAACTTATCGTCCTTATCGTCCGACCGTGGGTGAAATACTTATTCGATGGAAGTATCTTATCCCGGAGGTTATCGTGGACGACCCTGTGGGACTTAAACAAAGTTGCTCGACCGCCGCGGCGGAAGCAGCGCGGGGTGGGGACGGCACAGGGATCGAGGGACGGTGGACAGAGTACTCGTTATTGAATCATGGATCTAACGATGAGACCAGACACTAGATCCCTGAACGGATATCGGGTTACTCGTTAGTCGAGCAGCGTCCCGGCAAGATTTATACGAATAGACGGATTTCCTTAGTGTAATTTAACGACATTTTCGTTCCCTCCTCTTGCCTACTGTTTAAACTGACCGCGGGTGAAAAGGGAAACAACGTAACGAATAAATATTTAAAATTACCTGTTAAAAGTGATAATCGTCCTCGGCACGTATTGCTGTTCGAGCGTGTCTCTGTGTCAGCTAGTCGTCTCTTTAGAATCGAATAATTAACGTGACAGACGTTTGGAGACAAGAACAATGAAGTCATTCTCATTTCTCTCGAGCTGGCAAACAACCAATTAGTTCGTGCCTTCGTCTCAGCCATCTCCACGCTGCCGGAGTTTCCATTGTGGAGAAACGATAAAACGGTAAGGCGACATCAGAACCAATCGATCGAACGCTGAAGAATATGATGAGACGAGAAGACGGCTGAACGAAATTGAACAGCGTGCGAAAAACAGACTTCAGCTTAACTTGTCGCAGGTTGAATAAGGAGGAGGAACGAGGCGATCGAAGCAACGAAGCCGAGTAATGCGAAAAAAAGAGAGAGAGAGGAGGCGGATGCTGAGCGGAGGGGAAAACTCGATCGTTGCTTTTTTCCCCCCAGCGAAACGTAAAGCTCGCTACGAAGAGAAATTGTTACGGAAGAAAGATGGGGTCTCATAAAAATGTAATTAACTTCATATAAGATGAAAGGGAAGATGAAGTTGGCCAGTTGGGTTGGGACTTTTCGGTCGCGGTACGGCAGTGAACGCACCGGGTACACCATGCCGCGTCGGGCAGAACGAAGATGGTGGAAGAAATTAAGACAACCCTCGCCGACGTTACTCATAGTACCTCCTTGGTTTCTACGGATTTCCTCTTCACTTCACCAGGAATTATTATTATGTCGGTTGCACGCGCATGATAGAGCAACTTCCTACCGCCGCGATATTGCCCCTTCTCGATGGTAATCAAACTTCCGCTAATGAGGAAAGTAAAATATTTAATTAATACATCGAAGTTTTCTCCAGTTTTACAAAAAGTTCCATGATGAGCAGCTCCGCCTTTGATTTTGTTTTCGTCCAACTGTCCTTGGCAGCCAGGAAACGATTTCTTCAAACACCCAGGATCGAGTTAAATGCAATCCTATAACCGCAGACGTGTGCTGATCAGATAATCGCGTTTAGGAATTGACGATACAACGGTAGAGCTTATGGTAACGTTCGATTCTACGGTAACATTTAGGTTTCAGGCGCGTGTTCGCCAATCAGCATACTCCATTAAGGTCGATCGGATATCGATCGGGCAAACCAGGTTAGCTGATATCGAAGCTAACCTGAACGTTCAAATCTCAAGGAAGCTGGAATCTGTGTTAACGGGGACTCTGATCGTGTTGGCTCGAGTCTTGACCGGTCCAGTTCTCCTCGAGGCGGTCGCACCTGAATGTTCGTTCATCGCTGTGCTATCTGCCGCCGTCTGCTTCGTGACGAAGATCGAATCTCTTCTATCTGGAAGGGAACGGCAGGCCCAACTATGACCGGCGTTCGGTCGGCTCGTCATCGTCACAGTTCGTGACCGAGGAACATCGATCGATGTAGGCCACTGACATTTGTGCGCGGTGCGAACACGTAGAAATTATCGACACCTCGAATCGTATACGTGTGTTTACACGGCTGTCGGCTGTAATCAAGTCGGGATTGCCAAAATAGCAGGCTTCGGTTCGTTGAATTTATAATGATCGACACCGTAAATCATGGATTCCTTATTGTTGTATTTTCGAATAAGCGATACAGAATCGATTATGAATTAATCGATGAAATGTAATTAATAAAATCTAATCGACGAGAAAGGAGTATGACTTGCACGAAAAAGTTCTACGTTGGATCTCAGAGGATGAGGGTGAATGTGAATGGAAGGGTGACTGTGTTTGTTTCGCGCTCGAACAAAAGAGTCTCGGATCCGCGATTATCGATTATCATTATGAAGAAAAAGTGGGAAGATATTATCTAATAAAATAAATAAAAAGTGAAATTAAGTGTGGAACGATTTACTGACTGTGAACAGTAATAATATTCGCTTGTCTGATTAGTTAGGCTCTTATTGTCAGTCTACTCGTCCGATTAAATTTTTAATTAAAACAGAAAAATGCCATTTACCTGGCTAACTACAAGGCGTAATGTGTTATTTATATACATATATTCGTTTCAACGCATTTATTCGTTAATATATTAGATTCACTCATTGACATGGAAAAAGACACGTTGAGAGGTAAATCATGATAGTATTTAAGTAAGTGTATGTTCGTTAAACGTTTCAGCCATAATGCAGCAGTTAATTCGAACTCCCATAGCAGCAGGCGATAATATATGACGACAAATTTGATTTCATCGTCGATTCGAATTACGTGCGTACATAGGATTCTACGGACTGCGTCTGACAGATACGATGACAGGGATCGCTGCGAATGAACCTAATTTTCCGTTCGGGGAGTGAACTTTTGTGGGATGCTCGAATACGTTTGCGTGCAATTTAAACTCGGCGAGATTGAAGTGTCACGGATTAATCGAGATTTCGATGGCACAAGTTTTCGAGAGTCATGACGAGGAGTAGAAGGAGACTGCGGACGGTGGAGGAGCAGGAGGGTTGGAATGGAACGTGACACGGAAGGGTGAAGGGGAAATTCGTGACGATTTGCACGGCACGCGCGCGCGGACGCGTTCATTTTCACGTTGTTGTTAGCGAAGTTGCCCCATGGCTTGTTCGACCGTCATTAACTCAACAGAACGGTGAAGTGGCGCTGATAAGTCTCCTACTAAAGTTGATTACTTCTACCATAGGTCGGTGTTGTTCTCTCAATGGATTTTGAACGGTCGCCGCTACAATGGCCCATAATCTGCTCTTGACAGCTATTGTGTCCGGGAGAGAGGTCCATAGAATAAAAGAATCTAGATAACGCTACCGCGAGCCATTGATAAGCGTATTGATGCGCATCGAGTTTATACGATTTGGATCGGTGCTTGAAACCCGAATCTACATTATACATGATTAATATTGTCCTCATTAAATTAATTAATAAGCGTTTCGACATGCTTGTCGAGCAAACATATTGCGCATTACGATACAGGCGCGCATTTTATCACGCTATTATTGATTTGCACCTTACGCAGCGCAGGTCATAAGGAAAATAAAATTTACCACAATAATTGCAGCGCATATATTATTATCAATATGTACAGTACTATCAATGTTATCCTGGTTACAGTGCGGTGCATACATTCTATGTCGAAACATACACTTAACATCATCGGAATTGATAGACTTACCCGAGATCTATTTACATTCGCTCCACGGCTATTACCACCGATACTTACGTTCTCTCGAAATTGCAGTCGGTTTCGAGAGCGGGCTCGTCACTGCCTCGTGCCTCCCAAAGTACATACTGTGATTTCGAGCACGCGGTAACGGGCGTAACGACAATATTTTGGTACGATCCAATTTTCCGTAGTGTGTAGTGTCGCGATCAGGTGGATGGAAAATATCCCGTTTGTGCGAAGCGGAGCCAGGTGCTCCACTCTCTACTCATGTCGTCCTCCCACGTGCGCACGCGAGTTTAGGCTGCCTAGGAGTCCTCGCCGGTGAAGCAACAGCGCTCCTCAATCCATTGAACACGACTTGCTAACGCAGAGTTTCTTTTCAACCAATTTCATGATAAACGAAGTTCTATGACAGTGGTTAAAATATATTGTCAGAAACTTTTATTCGTTTAATTTTATACTTTGCACCGAATATGTTCTTAAGGTAATCACATTCTTTATTAAATTGCATATTATTTTATCTTTAGTTCTGTATAAATCTTTCGTGAATGGAGCAGACTCCGATAGCGGCGCGATAAGGCAAAATTAGCTTAAAATATGGATTTAGAGGACTGCACTTTTCGTTCTCATAAGGTTTTTGGATCGTCAGTTATCTTTAGAAATGCGGCGTTCTCTAGTCATGGTTTAATCAGAGTATGTTAATATTTATTAATATGAGCGTTATAAAGTAGATGAAAAATCATGGTTACAATGCATTCGCTTATAAGAAATTTTATATCGAAAAGAGATTGTTTTGTATGAAATAAAAACCAAAGCACGCCAGATTTAAATTCCCTCTTTTCAAAGAGGTAGCTGACGATCCAAAAATCTTCTTGTACATGTATAAGGATGAAAAATGTAGTCCCATAAATCCATATTTCGTACTATTTTCACCTGGTTATCAATAAAACCGAGCAAAACACGTTAGAATTTTACCGACAATTGTTAGGCAAGTCACGTGGCTATCCTAGCCCCTTAACTCGTTCAAGCCCTGCGGGTTAAGCCCTTAACGTAATAGTATTTTGGCGTTAGCACCGTGCATTAAACGTGTAGAGGAATCATTTGCTAGATTTCCGTTCGCATTATTTTCCGGTCAGGTGGGAATCGCGTATCGATGTTCATGGCGTCAGATCAGAAAGAAATTGAGAAACGCTGATCCTAGCGGAGAACCCTAGGCCGGCTCCAAACATCTGGCGCGACGGTGGTTTTCCGTTTTCCCCGTGATTTCAACCACTTCTTCTGTTCGAAAGTCCAGCGCGGCCCGAGTCGGCATTTGTCCGGTAAATTCCCTCAAAAAAGTTTGTCGGAGAAATATGATTCGGTTCACGTTCTCCACCCTTTCCCCCTAGAGATGAACACCGCCTCGCCCCTCCGTTCCTCTTCTTCTTGTGGAAATTCTTCCAGCGTCGTACGTTCCGTCGATACTTCATTACGATCGTACCTCGGACATAATATCCGAAACGTGTTCCATCGGGAACGAAAGATGTTTCTTCTGCAAACTTTTATCCGCAGAGCCTCCTAAGAGGCTGCGAGTCCTCTGAACTCACGTGAGAAACAGCGGTGGTCAGGGTAGCATCGCGTTGCGCCGTTCGAATAAAAATTTCTCCCGGACAATTACATTTGGCGACACACGTCACCCAACGTCACAACGAAAATTTCATCCAAAGGAAAGTCGTTCAACCATTCGTGAAAAGCTTGAATCACAGATTACGTCTACGTCTTTCGGATTAGCGAGTTCTCTTAAATAATCGTTTCCCTTTTAAGTCATTTATTTTTAAGACCAACAGGTATCACTCTGGTGTAAAAGACTGTACTGAATATACTTCTGTTTATATTTGTACATTAAACATTACATTGTTTGTTACTATATCTTAAATCGTTGTACGTACTATGAGTCCCTTTCATTAAAACAGGATCTTATTTGCATTTACAGTTAGCTGTCGCGAAAAGACACGAACTTTCCACGTTCTTATCGGTATAACGGATGCACTCGCTGCACCGTGGACGCCATGCGCTTGGAATATACACGCGTGGCCAGCCGTGTTACGTCTCCTGGGTATGATAACGACGCCGTATTAACTGAATTAGCAGCGATATAAAGCCCACTTGCGGTTTAATCTCGACCGCTTCACGGCCCGGCCAGGATACGAGCGAGTTGTACACTTAACGCGTTACCGGCATGCCGCACCGGCCAATTTTTCATCAGTCTATGGGTACTACGTACATACCTGCCTACCTACTCTGTGCGGCGCATCGGGCGAATTCAATATCCCATTGGATATTAAAGAATAATATTCCACGCCGTCCGTAATTTGCATCGCTATCAGTTTTCACCGACGTCGGTTTACATCCGATCTGTCGGCCGAGAGATTCTTCAAAAATATTATTTCCCGCCACGAAAAACAGTCCCGCGTTTTTTTATTCGCAGCTCGGATTCGCGAAATCTGCAGACGCTTCCACTCCGTTTCCGATCTTGGCCCACGATTCGTGAAGTGCTGGAGAGCGAGAATGTATCGATTTCAGTGATCCGCAAAATCTAACGGGGATATTCGTAAACGAGGGGTGAACGAACTCCGTTGTTTCAGCCGTCAGCATTGGCACACGTCGACGACACAATGGGATGCTCCGAGAGGCGGGCATCGAATTTGCAGCGGCGCCGATGAATCGATGAGATGCTGCGTTCGAAAAGTAATTACTTACTCTCGATCGTTTCACCAATTTCGGCCCAATTCGTATTCCGCGACGCATTGTGTGTATCGCCCGCGACCTCAATCGCGTTCTCATGGAACGCGTGAGCGGTCGGTACGAACGTGTGTCCCGTTGTGTCGTGCTGATAAATCGGTGAAAACGTTTTGATTAACTTCTTCGCCATATGTCACGTTTATCGATCGAACCGACGCTTGTTACGCGGGTTCACACGTGTCCTTACCTGCCTTAACACGTGCGCGTCAGCTTGAATATCGCCGAAAGATTTACTGACCGCGCGTACGCGCGCATAAGTAAACCATGACGGTGAAATCAATCCCCGCGACGCGTTCTCTCTTTCCGATTTCTGCTCTACGACTCGGGGGAGAGGCGCGTTTAATCGCTCCCCGCGGATATTTAGCCCAGAATTACGTTACCGTTCTACTCAGGATGGAAAGTCTCGAATGCGATGTTTAAACGGGGACGTAGATCGCTGCCTCGTTTAATGAAAGGGTTAACTTTCTCGAAGAGGAACTGAAGTCGGTCGCGCGATGATTAGAGCGAACCATGCCCTAAGTGCTTGGGAACGAGCCCCGTTAACTGGCTGTTAACTGGCTGAACTGCACGAACAGAGGTCAGCTTAACTTTCCTGCGCAATCTCGACGAGAACCGCGTATATTGCCACAGACGCCGCTGCTGCGTGAACCTGCGTAAAGTATTCCGCGAAACGTTGAAGAGGCGCGCGTGACAAGAGGCACGCCACGCAAATGTGCACGCCGCGGTAGGTAGGTAGGTACTACAGCAATCATACGTGAAGTACAAACGTTTTACTAACGAAGCCTTCCGTGTGCTCTAGGCATGCACCTAGCGAAGGATTTAAACGAACGCCCCGTCTCGATAATCGTGCTGCTCATTTGCATATCAAAACTCAAGCACGTGAATTGAAATATTTTACCCTCCATGTAATATTCAGAACGTTGTAACTGCGTTCCCTCATCCGTTTATCATTGCCGGTTCATAAATTTTCTCAAAATTCCATATTTTCTCCAAACGCCGTTCGCGCGATTCGTCTCTCCAAGGATCAATCCCATCGCTGTTCCGAGCCAGCATCACCGCAGCGCGGCGTCCTCCTTTCGAACGAGGCGACGCTGGATAAGGGTGCGCGCACGTAAACGCGGCGAAATTGCGTGCATGCACGAGGGAGAGGGTTAAAAACGAGGGGTGAATAGTGGCAACGGCATCGACATTACGAATTCCGCGTGTTCGCCTATATTCTGGGTGCGTTCCATTTATGAATACGTAACGAAGTTTCGTGGAAAACTGAGTTGGACATGCTGCAGTTACATCGGTTGCGGGAGGAGGACGTTGTGTCCGTAAATAAAGGTGTTACTAACTCATCGTCGACGACTTCTTCCTGCTTCTCATTCCTTTTCTATTTTTCTTTCCATTGAAGGGAACTGTAGCTTTGTTCTTTTGAAGAAACGCTATGCCGCGCCAGAACGTTGTCATTAGCGCAATTGCGAGGAAACGTTTTGGTGGAACCTTCCGTCTAGCCGAAAACTTTGCTGTGCCCTTTTTGGGGCGGGTCACCTCGGTTGTTCAACGGTGAAAGAAAACCTAGTAGAGTATTTGTAAACGATGTAGTCGTTAGGAAGCACTCTTAAGGTTCTTTAAGCACGTTAGGTATGAAAGTAATTGATACACGTAGAATGGGAGGTAGGAGAGATAAGAGAAAACTGACCACATGCTATTTAAAATGGAATAACTTTTTTAAAATCGAATCGAACGACGTGAGTTCTTTCGATTGCGGGAAGAATTAAACTTGATAAAAATGTGAAAGTCGCTTTTTTAACTTTTTTATCCGGGTTTGTAATTAAAATTTAAATGACACACGTTTACCAATTTTCATTTTTTCCCAACCTTTTATACACATAATTTAGTATAGTAATCCATCTGACCCGATTTTAAAGAAGTTATTCAATTTTAAATAATGTGTTCAGTTTTCCTCTTAACTGTTCTATGTAACGTGAATAAATCGGCTTTATTCATTGTTTTAATTATTCTTTTACGGAAATGAGAAACGAATTCCAGTAGTTTTATATTAATTAAGTTTCTTCGTTCTCTTAAATGGGAATCGACTTTGAATCCTCTAAACGGAGCGAATTGGGGATCCTAACGGAAGATATTTCATTCGTTACTCATTACTCAGAATAATACTCGATGTAGCAGTAAAGGAAGAGACTTGAGTTACGCGAATCAGCCTCGCACAGGTGAAGAACGGCGGAGTCAAAGTGAAGAGAAGACAAAGCTAATTGAAATTCCTCGACAAAATTCTTGAATGTTGTGATGGCGGCGTTACCAGCCCATTTGATTGTGTGCTGTCCGAGTCGAGTCCAAAGTAGCCATCGAATTCCGATATCGGTGATCTATAATCCACTATATAAATCGGATTCGAAAGCAAACTCGATGTGACTCGCAATAATGGCCAAGAGGAAATAGTGTTTGAGTTCGGGGAAAGAAAAATATTTTCTAAACGGCTAATCGCTGAAGCCATAATTGGTTACGATGAATTCGCGGGATAAAACGAACGAACTTCGTTGGATATCGATTTTCCGCAAACGCTTCGGGTAATACGTTTCCCGAGATGAATGGTCTTTATTAACCTTTCCGCTCTCTTTTTAGAGACGCTTTAAAAATAACATCGGTCGCGCCGCGTCGTTTCCGACGGCCGCTTTTGCGGCGTCGAAAACTCTTTAACTATTTATCCCGTGCTTTCTGGTTATCTTCGTTCATCCGCGAGTGGAGTGGCATCGTCCTTCATAGACTGAAATGAAACGTTTTCCCTCTGTGTAATAAACGTCCTTATAATCCTCTTTCGCCCATCTCTAACAAATTTGTCCTCCCGTTCTTAATAATAATTCAGATTTTTCGTGAATTCTGCCTTTTTTCTATTACTCTCCACTGACGTTAAAAAAGGTAGCACACAGCACAAATAAAAGGTGAATAGAATAAGAGGAATGGCGGAGGCGGAGAGGGGAAAAAAGGAGCAGAAGAGTAGAGAGATCGGATGGCTGTGCGGGAAGTGATATAAAATATATTCGTATTTTTTCAAGGGATTCGCGGGTTCTACGGTCGGCCCGAATCCTGGATTTGGCTTTGATGAGTTTTCCCGTCCCGGCTGCTTCTCCATTTCAGACCGCTCGAAAACCTACAGTTCAATCGCGGCCATTGAATACCGATGTAAACGTTACCGTGGATTTTTTTGCCTCTTGCGTTCTGCTCTTTTCCTGATTCCCCCGGGAGACATTTTTACCGTTCCCTGCAACCTTAAAATGACCAGCTCCCTTCGCGATATTCTTCATCGAGTCCGTTAGAACAATCTGAATATTTTGCATCGAGTTTTCCCTGTAATCTAATACGCCACGATTTACCCTCCAAAGGCATACCAAACGGTTACATACCCTAGAACGAACCCATGTTCTTTCCTTCTGCCAGAAAACTTTTGCTTGTTTTTTGTTAATGGCAATTAATAATTGGTGTAACTCTAGGTCAAGGTGATTAAATAATTTTATTATATATACGTCCCGGTAAGCTTATGTTTCAGCATTTGTCAGATTCAGTGAAATGTCAGTATCTGACTTAAGGAATCTGATTCAAATTCCTATTTTTTTAAATGAAATTAATCGAGAAAGATGCATATAAAAAAAATATTTGTATTCTCCTCTAATTATTATAAATTATATTTTAATTCGAATATTTCGTATTTCATTACATATAACTGTACACCTGTCCTATGTAAATAATTTTAAATTTCCATAAATGCATAAACTTCAGTAGTTCATTAATTACATATGGAAATACGATTTTCCATAAACATTTGCAGCCATCAGTTATTCACGAATATTAGCTTACTCCCCATTGCGTTTACAAATGTGTATTAACGTATACTAAGACGCGACGACGTAGTGTTCGAGATCTAGGTGGATGCCCCAATATTTGATTTGAAATCACTTTGCGTTCATCCGACCGACATAATCCCGGCCATGTGGACCGTCGTTGCTCTATAATTCCGCTATTTCCAGAGACGTTGCATCAACATACATATACGTACACAGTCTGGATGATAGGCACCGAGAATCGGCTGACAGTCGCTGATCGATCGATCGGCGATCGCCGATCGCGTCGCAGGATCGGTTGTAACTGTAGCCTCGCAACGTTTCGCATGTCACACAGATACCAGCCTTTTCCGATTACTATGCGCGCCGCTTCGCCTCGCGCATTTTTGTCTGTGTATCGATGCGACGCATCGTGATTCTGCCATCGATCCGCACGCTTGCACCCTTATGGGTGCACTCACCTCTGCAGATTTTTAAGAAGACGATTTTTATCGTTTTCCCGAGGAAATCGTGTGTACATCGCGTGTCAGAGTATCGTATCCGTAGTCTAAGCGAAACAAACGTTGAATAGATTGCGTCTGTCGAATATAAAGCCGGTGCCAACTTGTGACATTGGCTTTTCTTGTTTTCCGGTATCGAAGGATTATTTTTAAAATACACACGATGTCTAGTTGGGGATCCGAGCAAAAAGAGTTTGAAGCTATTTTAATTCAAAGAGAAATTTTGAAAAACAATACTATTTTCCAGTAGGATATTTCCCGTTCGTGGTTTTCATTACGGCATTCTACAGAATTGCTCATTCATTTTGTCTATTTAGATTTCATTCCCGAGCAGTATTAAAACAATGGCTTACCTACTTCTGCTTTACGTATTCCGCGTAATTTGTTGCTTTTATCTTGCGCGGTTTACCTCAAGGATAGCTCTCGCAGCAATTAGTGGAATAATCATAATAAATACTCGACCGGGTTCTTTCAGAGGAAAGCAGTTCCCCTGGCAAGGGGAAAAAATGAAGAGGGCAGCTACTTTAGCGCACTCCACAGCGCATTATTGTGATTCGTGGCACCTAATTGATTTCCCATCGCGTTAGAAAGGTTCGAAACCGATTCTCGAGTGTCATTTGCGATTTTATAAAAAAAAAAGAAGTGATATCAAATTGCGTGTCGTTAATAACAGGTTCCGGTGTTCCTTTCACTAGAGTAGAGCCTCGATGGAAAGCCTTCGTTGCCACGTGAAAGCGTCGTTCAACAGTTGAAACGCACACCCCTTTGTGCTTTTCGAGTGGCGTACATCGTGGAACGTGTCCCGTTCCCCAGCAAACCGGTCTTTTGTTTTCTTTTCGCACCGATTTCTATTTACAACGCGGTGATTGACTGCTGATTATTGATTGATCCATGACTCGGTCTTTTTCTCTCCTCCTTTTTCCCTCGGTTTGTTCGAGGAGTCATTAGAAAACAAAACATTTTCGATCGATCGGTCGAAAACCTATTTTTAGGAATTCTGGAAAATATTTCTGTTTCATCTGTTCGTTAGAGATATCAAATTCAATTTTAATTGCGGAAACGGTTTGATACAATTGAAAAAATAATTGGTAGAGAGCTCAGTTACGAAGAAGTTATCGTTTCTTCTTTGTAATTGAGTTAACATAGCTACGGAAATATTTTGCGAGAGAAATTTCACCAGAATGTGTTGGTCTTTTATCAATAGGTGACAACTATCCCAAAGAAAAATCCATCAACGGTATCTAATTATCGCGGGCTACATTAATACCGTGATACGGCGCACCGTACCATTCTTCACTGTCTCCGTTATCACCGTTGTTACCGTGTCGTTATCATCGCGAATTACATGTTATTAAACCATGTGCGCAACCGGAACAGCGAAAACTGTGCTCTCACTCGACGGTTTTTGCCGACGCCTGACTAAGCATCTATCTGTTCCACTGTCTACGAGCACTGGTATCGTTCGATCGGCCTCCAATTCGAGATACGCCGAACGATCGACTCGATTTAAAATTCTAATGCGGCAACTTTGTTCCTTTCCTCGGGCACGGATACGGGATAGGCGGTGGCAACCAGAAAATAGGTTATAGCTTGTTCCTGCCAAGGGATGTGCCCTTACTTCCTTCCCTTATTTCGTTCTTCCCTTCTCCATTTGTCCTTCTTCCATTCCTTTTACTTCTTCCTCTCGGCTTCGGTATTATTTCGTTTTCGAGAATTCGACGACTAAAGGCCCGAGGCGAGACTTGCCGATTCTCGTGAAATCGGACCCAGGCTTAGTCAAAGGGTTACGCTATGCGACCAGTCCGCAGTTCGAATGTCATGCAAAGTCGATTCCGTTCCGTCAGATCCTTTACAGCCTCGATGTCGTTCCGCGCGCTTTGTCTTCCCGTTAGCCACCTCACTTTCTCGCGTCAGGATGGAATAAACTCGTCTTTCTCTACTCCGCGTCGAACTTCTTTACGATGAATAACGTTTATCGGTACAACATATCTTCCTTCGATGTAAATTTTTTTAAATCTGTGATGCAAGGATGCATAAAAATTAGCAAGTCTTCAGCGAATAATATTTTTGTCAGCCGTACGACAAAGCCATCGAACGGTATTGTGAATTCAACAAAGCGGGGATGCGACACGAAAGCTCAAGGATACGTAGATCCAGAAAATCAAGAGAATAAGCGTTCGCCAGAAATCTCGGGTCTCACCGTTACCAGAACCCGTTTCAAATATTTCGCCTCCATTACGACAGGGGAGGGGGATAGGAAGGCACAAAACCTTTTTTCCTCTTTTTGTTCTTCCGGTTGAAGCATTTCCAGCCGCGAGCATCATCGACGAGGGACGAGTAGGGGGTTTGAACGGAGGCGAATTCGTGGATTAAAATACCGGGGTTAAGTCGCCGTGGAAACGCAAAATATCAACCACGAGCTGGCCGTCACAAAAGGATCCCCACGCGGGACTCGAGGGACGGGAAGAAGAAACAACGATCCCCGACGTATAACCTCTCCGCGACCCACATTTCAAATCGACTAAACAAAATGGGTCGCTCTGTATGCAACGCGACAATCCAGAAATCCTTTCTCTTCTCAGCGCTGATCCTCGCATCGCGGCGCGCCAGTGCCAGTACATAGTAGCTAGAATTCGAATCTCTCTTCCCCGAGCTTCTCATCCTCGGCTTCGGCTTCCACGTCAATCTCTGGGCTCGTATCTCCGCATTTCCGATCACGGATCCCGTGTCCCGATACGATTCCGATGTCGCGTCACATTCGCCCACGTGCGACTTGATGCACCTGCGAGCCCAACAACTACCAACCGTTTTCCCCATTTCCCTTGCCCGATCTCGGGCCGTGCTTGCATGGAATATCCTGGATCTCTGCTGACCTTCGAGTTCGCACGCGCGGAAAATCAAACTGATGCCACGTTTCTATCGCCCAGTAGAAATCGAATGTTTCGTGCAATCTCACTTTTTTTACTCACTACCACATGAAAGCTTTCGTTTATTTCACTGCAAATTTTATATTATATTAAACTACGTTACGGAGGAGAGGATTTTTATATGTATATCTCCGCCTAACAGGTTAATAAATTGTCTAGTACTTATGCAAATTAAGATTGTTTTAAGCTAGAATTAGATCAACTGCAAATAGAGGTTACTTCGAAAATCGTTGCTCAAATATTAGGAGCGATTTAAACTGAGGATTTTGCATAAGCAAATATTCACTGTACCATTATTTGCTTTAACAGTTGGATTCTTCAATTCCTCTTTTAATTCTCGTTTATATCCGAAAAAACTATTTGTAGTATCAAATACGGAAGTTAGTTTACGCATAAGGATACCAGTAAAAACTCGGAGCACCACAAATTCGCGAGGGTATCGATCTGGTCAAAAAATGTTTACGATCGATCGCCATATAGTTACGGGAATGCGAAAAACGCTGAAAGGTCGATGATTTAGAGATAAGTTATCCGTTCCAAGTTTCTGTCGCCGGATGAAAGCAGTCGAACTTGTTATCGACCTGTTTACTAGATCCAGTCCGGGCATCGATTCCTTTCCGGCACGCTCGACTAATTCCACTTGTTTCTATTTCCTGTCTCCCCGCCAGCCAGCCAGCCAGCTTCTTCGCGGCGGTGACGACGGTTGAAACTGTGTAACTACTTCGCTGATGTGAATTCTCCGTGCCAAATTACCACGATCTCGGGAACGCAACGTTGACGCAGAAGTCTAAGCGTGTTTGAGGTCGAAACGAGGGAAATTTCTTCGAGCAAGTTTCCCGCGCAAGATCCGTTGTACCGATTATTGTCCGAATACAAACGACCAGCGCGACGAAATCGCCAAAATTCTAGCTGAGCGAAAACAGCCACGAGGAACGTTTAAATATTATTAATAAACGCCCATTCACGAATCGTCCCCAAAAATATGACTACCACCGAAATTTCAATTTTTATGAGACACATCCAAGATAGACTTTCATGATCGTCACGAGATGTAGAAATTAATTTATCAAAAATTGAAACCAATTTACAGCAAATTCTGTAATGTCCTGTAATCAGTAATACAGATTCATTTCCACCTTCTGTGCGAAAGCAATTATCATCTAGTATCTAATTTCCTTCAAACAGCGTAAGCTGCAGCAGTAAAAATAAATAGAAATTCGATGGACGTCATGGACGTTGAATAACTTGCGATCTTAAACGCGGAAGCACCGATCAGAAGGGTCAAAGGTGAAAGATAAAAGGGCAGGAGAGTGCACTTGTCGGTGAGGCGATTCGAAAGGGGACTGAAGAATTTAATCAGCAGCGAGAATTACGCGCGGGCGATGAAAGTTCGAACGTGCATTGCTTCGTCTCCTCTGTCCTCGCCGGTATCAATTTATTTTAGTCTCCACTGTCGATGAAACGAACATAGCGTCGGTTATTTTACATCTGCTGGAAACATTCGATTTTATTTCCCCTCTGTGTGTTTTGACATCGATATTTTAGCTTAAAACGTAATTCATTAGCACCGGTGCGTTCGGTTGAGTTTGTTTAACAATGTTATTTGTACGGGATTTCTAGATGAACTACAATTTCATGCTTACTGAGATCACTATAGAATATTACGGACGTACACCCAACAAATCACTATGAAATTCGAAATGCAGATTGACAATAACATCAAGTGAAAAAGTTTGACCAATTATAGAAAATGAATTTCATTTTGGTCAGATATGAGATTAAAACGGTTCCCGCTCAACGATAGACCGTATTTACAGTCGGACGATTCCCTATCACAAGTATTTTATATCAAACTCTTTCCATCCTCGACGAGAGATTCCCTTTCCATCATTTCCCCAAAACAAATAGCGTTTCTCCCCGCCCTGCATCTTTCTCTTTCGCGGTTCAATTTCCAGTTTAGATCGTAATTTATCTTTCCACTGTCACCTTACCCAGAATCCATCCCGCCGTTCACTCCTTTCCAATATTTGCCTTCTTCTAAATCTAATTTCCTACGCGATCCTGTTTATATTCTGTTGAAATCGAATCAAATGGAAATCAAATTAAAGGGTTAAGCCTCTTTGATTAATAGTCGTAAACGAAAACCCATCCACGGTCTATGTTTTGCGAGACAATCTCGGATAATTGGCGAGTAAGCACAAGCTACGATGTCGTTCGCGACGGTTGTGATTCTTGGCACACGCGTACTTCAAGCTCTGATAAATGTACGATGCGAAGTTACGTCCTCGACGAGTCGCGTTCCTCGCGAAACGACCTCGTCTCTTGTTCTGCCTGAACGTGGAACGTTTCGAGCGTGCCGCATTGAAGGGCCATGCAGCAAGAAATCCTTACCTCCTGGCCCAGAACGTGGTCTTCAACGAGAAGATTTAAACCAGACATTGCCGACCTCGCAAAATTCTTTTACAAATTATTATGACATTTTCTTTTTAAAAGCAAACAAGGTCGAGACAGAAGAAGCAACTTCTTTTATTTATAATATATGTATGTGTAGACACTACGAGAGAGAAAGTGTTGAAAGATTTGATTACTGCAATTGAAACATCAAGGAAATGATCACTTTCTCATTTTAAATAGCTCGTGATTTTAATTAATAATTCATAAAGTGCCCGCGGGCAGATATGTAGATACAATATAATTGATGACGTCGTCCATAATACGCAGTATTAACGACTAAAACGCATCAGTAGTAGGGCTGAACATTTAATAGTAGCCAGAAGGTTGATCTGCAAACGTAGTTAATTGGCCGCAATTAGCGCGCTTAAGTGAGGCACAGCGAGGTGTACTTTCAGCTTGTGACCAAGCCTGGACCTTTCACCCGCGCCGGGTTTTGCCGGACGTTCGACGAAAAGCGTGGATCTAAACGTCAAAGAGCCAAGGAGATTTCGAGGCTGGACAAAGAAAACGTGTTAGCGCGATCCGATGATAAGGAAGAAGATGCAGTAACGAGAGGAATGGCAGCGAGGGAAAAAGGAACAACCAGAGACACGAGGAAGAGAGAGAGAGAGAGAGAGAGAGAGGATAGGCGGGAGGGTGGTTTAAGTAAAAAGGACAGCTTCGAGAGCGAAGAGGGTCGAGTGCAAGAAGAGAATAAGAAAGAGACGAAGAAGAAGGCCGAGCAAGTGAATGTAATTGGCTTGAGCCGGCGCTATCTTGCTAGTCAAGCAGTTTCTCAGCTCGGTCGCTATCAGCGCGAATATAAATTCAGCTCCTTTTATTTTACCGCCCATCTCGGCGCCCCCCTTCTGCCCCACCGGACATCTTTCCGCCTTTCTTTTTCACCCTTTCCTTTCCTCTCTCGTTCTTTCATCGCACCCTCTCCCAGTTAGCAGAATTAACGGCGTTAATTTGTTTTAAGTACGCTCGGGAAAAGTTTCGAGCTCTACCGAGCTCGAATATCGATAGCTACCGTTGACCGTCGATACTCTTAACAGCGACAGTGCGATGCTGCTGCCGGAAACATCGTAGAAACCGCCATTTGATTCTTCCAACGACTCGGGTCCAACCATTACCAAACTTACCGAGTACTCGAGTTCTTTGCCAACGTGTTAATGTCTCTTTCGTTTTATTCGACCACCATCGGCGCGTTTCTCGTTAATATATTAATCGATATGCAAATCGTCCTTTGCCTACGTTCTAGCTATTTACTGGCTGTATCGAAGACCGGCATCGGCTCCCGATACGCCGATGAACGGTAAATACTCGTTTCCTTGCTACACGCCTTCCCTCAAGGAAAGTCGCTAATTGTACCACTTCATTAACATGCACTTCTATTATTTATCGATAATAAAAAAAGTACATATATCAACTCATACAAATATTTGGCAAGAATAGAGTGGCTGACCAATCACCTGTCGCTTCTACTTAAGTGGAATACTTGACGTTCCATCAGGCTACATTTTCGAACAGTCACTCACAATATTTTTATTAAGTAAGAAGCATCCTCCCTCGTCTTTATTCACCCACAACACAAGATTATCACCCAACGAGAACTCGACTGGCGTCGATCTTGTTACAATTATCCACACGAGCACGGATTTAATTGGGGAGTTTCTCGACCTATTTTCTCGCGAGCGTCAACTGCGTTTGATTTTTCCACAAAAATGGAAGGCAACGAATTTCTTCGACCGAGATTATCCCACTCAGCAATTACCAGAGGACCGTGTGCAATGATGTGTTGGGTCTTAACGATGGTGACGTCAATGCGCTGTAATCCTTCACGCTAATATCGATCAAAAGTTTTCCGCAGCGTCGTCGCCGTCGCGGCCCGAATTCTTCGCAGTGATCCGATAACAGTCCCATCAGTTGAGGAAGTTGCGATTAATTGCGCCTTCGATTAAAACTGCTGTTCGA
This sequence comes from Ceratina calcarata, assembly GCF_001652005.2. Lineage (NCBI taxonomy): Eukaryota > Metazoa > Arthropoda > Insecta > Hymenoptera > Apidae > Ceratina > Ceratina calcarata. The sequence goes on along the minus strand of NW_017139431.1, from coordinate 1,089,567 downwards.
TATCTCGCGGTAACGCGAACGTGTTTGTCGCACTTGCATGGATTTTCGATTCGATTAGACGACGCGAAATTCCGTTACGAACGGAGTCCCCGCCTCGTCTGGCGCAAAACGGAACATCCAATTACGTTTAAGTCTCGGGATTTCCAAGCGAATTTATTATATAACCGAGTTTAAATTTATATGCAATATATTTACGTAAGACTCGTAGAAAATCGACTTAAGAAGGATTGTAACCCATTTCTTGAAAGGCTTTATTGTTAGTTTAAGTAATCGTTTCTTTGATTATGTAAGAACACGTATAATCTTACAAATCGTCCATGATCGTTCGCCTTTAATATTTCTCTCATTTTAGTTGGAAAATCTTGCGAACAGTACCGCCTGTAATTATTCATAGCATTTATGCTGTTTTCCGACATGAACCAAGGTACCACCTTTTTATTAGTGCTTTTCCGCAACCCCACCGCATGACCCTACGTGGAGAATATTCTTAAAAATAATATCATTGCGTTTAACGCGGCGATGTAGTAAAAGACCGCGGTGCTGCGTTTCGAATTTTATGTTCCGTTCGCAGTGTATTCGCGACCGCCGATCGTACCTACCTATAAAACGTAAAGGAAACGACGCACGATGAAACGTTTACATTAGAACTGCTCCGGGGGCACCAGAGCTTAAATAATGTTAAACTGCCATTATCGTGCACATTATAAAATAATAAGAACTGCGGGGAGACGTGCTTATAAAAATATATGAAGGGATAAAGCATGCAATTAGATGTCCTTAATCGTATTTAAGTTTCAAATTATAAATAATTAATGTAACTAAAATATTGCTAAAAAATATTTCGAATTCCATGGGGAATTGAGTTATTTATCTTTAATTTGACTGACACAGTTTTTCCAACGAATTTTCCGACATTTCCACATTTCAAAGAGCGTATCGACGAAGCCACTTCTGATGGCTCTACAGAATTTCCCGCGTTTACAGCCGATCAAATTTTCGCGCAAAGGCGCATTCTGATCGAAAACTGGAGGGACGTCGAAATCGCTCGTTAGCCAGGAAGAGAAAAATCGTTCCAAGGGTGTAACCGCGTCGCTTAGGATCACCGTTCGTGGAAGGGATACGAAATGGGAAGTGGTTCGGAATCCCGAACGATCCGATCACCGGTCTTTGGGACGATTTAATGCCTGTAAATTTTGGAAGGTAACCATGGCCCCGGCGATATTAGCGCCCTAGCATAAAGATGCCGCGGGGAAGAGAGGAACGAAATATCCGGTGAACGTGGTTGGTTGCAGGGAATGTTGAAATTGTTCAATGTTCAAAAGACGCCAATGAGTGAAATGCAAAACAACAGTCAAACTATGGAACTTCTATTTATCTGGTAGCGAGGAGTTCAGTTATTGCTTGGCGCGAAACAGACTCGCAAGGAAACTTTGCTTCAACCGTAATAGAAGCCTCTTAATTTCTTATTAATATCTTGTCACAGGTGTTGACATTTATATCCTTAATGAACTTTCAGTCCTCAAGTGCCATCTAAATTTACCGCAACTTCCAATTCCTAATCTCATCCCCTTTTCGTTTCGAACAAAGTTATTTCTCATGCAGTTCTGCAGTGTGAAACAGCTGGGGTCATTTCTAATGACAATAACTTAATTTTTACGAAATTTCTTCATAAAAACGAATCGTCCCTGGTCTTTCGTAACAGCACTCCATCTAATTACGTCGTTAATCACCTTGTCATACGCTCTCGCGTGTGCCTCGCGAGATTTAACGCCGGCGCGACGTAATAAATGGCCAATCTATCCGCGTTGAGGCACATACGGTGGTCGCTAGTAGTGGGTGGGTTACACGAGCGGGCGGAGAGCATAAAAACGTTCGGCGCGCACAAGCTTCGGTCGTTCCGCCTTTCATGACTATCTGATGTACATTGCTGACGTGATAGATGTTTATGTCTCGCGCGACACTCCATTTGCTCTTATTTCCCGGACATCCCACCCGGCAACCCTCTCTCCCCGTTGTCGCTGGTATAACGCTGAATATTGCCGTTCTTTATATTTCTCAAAGGGAACCGCCGGTGTCTAGTTGGAAAACGGAAAGAGGGAAAACCGGCACCCGTGTGTACATTATATTACGCGTCCTCGCAATACACGTGTATTTATAAAGAACTCGGGTGGCGTATAACCATTTACTAGACTCGATTGAATGAAAGAGATGAAAGACAGCGACGGCAATGACTTGCTTTCAAAGTACGAATAAGTTTTCAGTTCGACGACTACAAAACAGTTGGTTTCATTTTTAATAATATTACGGTTTCCATGCGAGAATTAGTAATTTTCAGTTGAGTTCCTAGATCGGATTATGCATTTTTATATAATTATTATATATGTAAAAAATATATATAGGAAATATACCTATGTAAAAATCAATGAAACATTAAATTATGAAATTGCTTCATAGTGCTCGTATCGAAAATTTTTTTGAACAATATTTAACGGAAAATTGTGTGTCAGCTCTTCAGAGATTTTCCTCGCGACGAGGATCGTGAAGACCAACGTGAAAAATTGATCGTTGAACGCGTTTTGTCGTTGCTCGTCGACGTCGGCGACGTCGGTGTCGTAACTCGGATAATGTACTTTTCGAGCCGCTATCCCGAAAGAGCTTGCTCTGTAATTTGTTTATGCGCAGCCTTTTGTCGGAGGAGGCTCACTTAGAACGAGCAGCGGTCGAGATTACTGCGAAACTAGGATGAAATTGCGAATCCTCTCGCGTGTAAATAAAAATAAATTGTAAAAGTCTCCGGGGATAAAATGCCACTCTCCTTCACTCACGCCACTCTTCTCCTCGGTTTAATAACGCTCTATCTACCGACTTTCATTTCTTCAAATACTTCCGGCTTTCTGTGCGTTTCATCTCTTAATTAAAATCGGAATGCCTCATATGATTTTTAGATTTTAGGAATGACCTGATTTATTCTAATTTAATTTATACACACAAGATAGCTGAAATAAAAGCAGACTAGAATTTATATTGCGAACATAAAAAGGATTTATCGTCAAGTGGGAGACTAGTGCAATCGTTGAAAATAGTTTCAATTATTTTCACGAGTGGTAATACAATAGTACCGACGGTTGTATCTTCGAGCACTCGACGCTCGGGTTTATAACGGAGGATGTGAAACGTACAGCCGTTATCTAAATAATATTCATTGACTTTCGTTGATTTTTTTTCTATTTTCCTATGGGAGGTGCTCGATATTGGACGACGCGGCGCGCGGCGTTTGCGTTAAAACTTAACGAAAATTTCGAGGAAGACCAGTCGGTTTCCGTTTGAACGGTAGATTTATGACGCTATGCAAATTTCAGCTATAGTTTAAAGCTTAAAATTTACATACAGACGTAATTTTCAGCAGCACGTTCGCGTTCACCGCCGGAGATATATTATTCCTCATGTTTCGTTAAAGAGAGTACACCGGAATGCTTGCAGGATGTCGTCCATAAAAATCTTCGCGGTTACGAGGGTGCACGCGGGCATCACGTTCAAGTCGGCTATCGAAGTATAGGGTTTTTACGAGTTCCCGCGACGGTTAATAATTTTCAACCGCGCCCCTCGTTTAGCAATCGTTTATTCTGCGTATGAAAACAGGCTACGAGAGTAACTGTAATAAAATCCACAAGAATATAAATGAATACATTTCCTGAAGCTACATCCATGGAATGTATTACGGATGTTGAACGAATTGGAATAAATGACAGACTATTAAAATGCCATTGGGGTAGTCACATAACTTTTCTAACAATTGTTGGTAAAATTTTAACGCTTCAGGTCCATCAGGCAAAAATAGTGCAGAATGTTGATTTATGGGACTACACTTCTCGTCTTGATATGAGAAGAGTTTTTGAATATCGACAGGTGCTTCTTTGGATAGAGGAAAGTTAAATCTGACATATGTTGTTTTAGTATTTAAGCTAGATATGGCCTAGATATTCCCTATCTTCTATTTTCTATAACGAAAATTCATCATCCTCTGGTTTCACTCCTTGAATCATAACTGTAAACTAAGTCCCATCTGCAAACCTATAATACTTGCGTCATATCTGTGTCTCTTCTATATAGATGCATCATTTTTAACCTTGTCTACGCTACATCACCCTCAAACTCTAACCCTGATATTCCTACCCTTATAAATCTTAATCTCCACCACATAAACCTGTAACCCATATTTTAACCCACTTTCCCTCAATTCAGTGCATTTTGTTGCCGAATTCTTACATAACAACTCAGAATAAAACTGTAATCTTAGTGTTACCGCATAATTTATGCTATTCTTAATGAAGATTAAGTTTACGAAATATAACACGTGTCCTGGTCTTGATTTTTTTTGGATATAAAATTGTTTAAAAACGATTGCGTATAAATATCTGATTAAATCATGTGACCGGAGCAAGCCAGATTTAATTGTCGTCTTTCCAAAGAGGTACGGACGATCTATAAATCTTAATCTGTGGGTAACATTGACATTCTGCCGTGTCGCGCCGCTGTCGGTGCTTACTCCCTTAAATATTACCGTGTTTTTCGTCAGAGTAGTACGTTTTTCAAGTTCTGACGGTTCTGTACTCCTTGACAAAACAACTATCGATCGTATAAAAAGTATCGCAGCAGTCTGATGCGTTGTCAGAACATTTTTACATCACGCCGGACTCGTTTCTTTGTCACATCCCGTTGAGGTAAACTTCTACGGGTAGTCGTCCACATAATAGGGAGCGACACTACAGGTCGTGGACGGTACGTTCGATTTGGATTAACGCCAGCATCGACATTAGTCTTTGGCTTCGCATTCGAACGAAGAATAAATTGGAAAAGAGCTTATCGGGTAATATCCAAGCGCCGTTTCGCGTCCACGTTAATCTTGGACTTGTCCGAGTCCGTTATCCGCAACCTATACACGGGAATGTCCCGGATATGACGATGTCGCGTAACCCCTACTCATTCAGTAATATCAGCTCATTTATTTAGCGCCGAATCGTTCCTACCGCTGATAGCGATGGTGGCCACGCCGGTGTAAACACTGCATTAACGCCGACAAGCCGGTAAGAAGGGAGTCATTTTCGGGAATAATAGTGTAGTATGTGGTTTCCCTCGAAAATTACGAGCCCCGCGCGGGAAACAATTCCGCGAATTCCGTATTTTAATTTCGTCGTTTCTCCCTCAGCGTTTATTATGAACGAAATTAAATTATTCCCATTGTTTCCGTATAAGCGATCCTTGTATAATTTTTATCTCAACACGGATCGCAACGCTTATTAAATTTCCAAACCATTATGATGCTCAGACTACATAATTGCGGCAACAAATGTTTCAGAGGATAATAATTAACCCTTTTCCCTTCGAGCGACCTGAAATTTGTGCGCATTTCGCTGAGGTACGTAGTACCTATCTTCTGTTACCGTTCCGACAAGAAGCGACATGCAAGTAACTGAGAAAAGGAGGATCGTGGTCGAATTATACGCATCATGAGACACAGGTCGTAATCGCAAATAGGTTTAATGGCTTCAGCGTTTGTCTCGTATGTGACCGTGGTTTGTTCGTAACAGAACAATCTGAAAACAATTTACGAGACACATATGTATGCATGTACATCCTCGAGAACTATTTATTACATAGGAACGCGGTAATGGGGGATGTGGACGAATCTCGGTCCACCCTCGGGGTTGCCAGCATGTTGCTGCTCAGGACTGTCCACGAAGTCGATATTAATTATTCCGGCGCGACCCAGCAATTTATAGGAGTTATTATTGTTCACCGCCACTTCAGACGGTCCGAGCAGCGGACAGAAATTGTCTAGAAATTCTCCGATCGATCATTACTCTGCGCGCCGGTTGCTCTCTTTGCATTAACGCTATGCTTCGGTCGCTTGGAGATTTGTCAGCCGTGCAATTCCCTCATAAAATTAATTGTCAAGCAAAGCGGAAAGTTTAAAGCGTTATTGCTAAGAAATGCTAATAAATACGAGTAATTTTATAAAATAGTTTTAAGCTACTTAGCAAGAGGATGTCACCTTAATATAGTAGAGACATTGTTTTAGCTCTTATTTAAAAGTTTACGGAATAATCTTAAATTTATTACATTTATACAGGGTGTCTCAGAAAAAGTGTTAGAGCGGAAAAGAGGTGATTTTGGAGGTGTTACACTTACACATTTTGAACGTTTAGTTTGAATTGTCGGGTTTCTCAATAACTCAAAGACGAGGCGTCTAGTCCGATTTCCTTTAATCATTGAGACAACGGTGATATCGATGGTGTATTCGAATATGTATTACGGTATGGGGTAAGACGATTTAGTTATCGATTACTATTCCATCGCATAGGGTTAAGTGATTTGTATATGTAGAGATAATCGATTAGTCTGTTTACTGTGCGTGGCCCTCGACTGGATTATACCTGCGATCGATTAACCGGAGAGTCGATCTACCGCATTCGGTTAACAGATACTGATACATCCTACTACAATTAACCGCTTAGCGGTGTACTCAAATTACCTAATACTCTTCGTCACGTTGCGTTATATTGACTTTGAATCTCGGCCAGCGTTGTGCTGCAATAACGATCCGACTTCAGAACGTTTGTTTGCCGATTGTAAATCTGCTTGTGATCGAAGGCAGTGCAAATCAAATAGCATTCGTTCCGAACGAGAGTGTTCTAACGAGTCTATCATACGTTTCGAAGCGCACGTAAAGAGCTTCCCGTCATCATCTCCGGTTGTCAGTGTAAAATCTTTAAATGTTTCACTGTTTCTTCGAAATTAGCATTATTCAACTGCACTATTTTTTATTACATGTAGAATTTGTATTTAGAATTTTGCGATTACGTTAAATAGTCTTTAGTAACGAAATAATGAATCAGAATAAGAAATATATCCAAATAGCGGTTTCTAAAATCTGACTAGAGGAAGAGATTCGAGTGATGAACGATGGGAATGCGACTCGTTCCATTCAGACGGGCTTGTTTCTGACAAATCAGGCCGCCGCGCGCCAGGCTGAAGTAAAAGGACAGACGATCCTCGTTCACGAATAGACAGGAGTCGGCGCGTTCCTGTCCCAGGGAAGAAGCACAAACAGCGCGTGCAAACAGACACGAAAACGCTTGAAATCGTCTCGTACGACGACGACGATAGCGCATCGAGAACGTCCCATTTGGCGAGCATCGTCTCGCTTCCAAAATCCGTGGGCTCGTTCCCCGTAGCTCGGGGCACAGACAACAGCCCAGGGTTGCGAAATGAGGCGATGCGAGGTGGGACGAGGCGACGGGGGTGCGTCGAAGAAACGAGGGGAGACGGCCGCAGACAAATTCCTCGAGCGCTTTCGGCAGCTTGAAGAGGCACTCGGTGTTCGAAAAGAGGATCGCTGAAGCTGTTTACCCGTCCACCGTTGCTTGAACTTTAAAGTTCGTAGGTGAGGCCGACCGTAAATCAAGCGTTTCAAACCGGCCACCTGTGGCGTCGCGTCGCAGCGCGCCGTTCCCAAGTCTCTCTTTCCTTCATGGTTTCGTATCTCTTCTCTTTCTCTTTCTCTTTCTTCCCTATCTCGTTTTCACCCGAACGATTCGATCTCGTCGCCGTTCTCGTAAACATACATACACCTGTACACCTTGTATAGTCGAAGGAGGGAATCGCCCGAAGGTGGAACAGGTGTAGATCCGATGTAGGCGGAACAAGAAAAGAGAAAGCCAGTTTACGAGGGCGCACGGATTCCATTGGCGCTCGATGAAAACGTCACGGTCACGATGGTTACGAGCCTTCCTCGAGCTGACGTGGTCGAAGCCGCTCTTGGGAACGGGCTTGGCCGCCATTAAGGGATTCCAGCAGCGTCCGTCGGTTCGAATGACGACCTCCAGCGATCCAGAAAATAAACCTCGCGTCTCCACCTTCCCTGTACGTATGTACATGGTCCCCCGTCACTGGCCGAGGTTATGAACCTTCACCGATGACCACTCACCTACTACCAACGGCTCTGGAACCGATCGAACTCCCTTCCTTCAATCCCTGAGCCTCGTAAAAGAGTCGTATCGTCGCCACGGCTACCTCCATGACGGTCCATGCACATGGCTTTAACCATACCGTTCACAATCTACATTTTTTTTTAAAGGTCCTCGTACAGCTCTGGAATGATAAAGCTTGCAACGACGAAAACAGTCCACGTTGCTAAACAATTTTATGATATTTCAGCGTGGAAGGTTGTGTGTCAAAAGTATTTGAGGACAAATAAAACAATTTTCTTTTGTTTGTTATTTAAGAATAGGAAGAGTTCTCAGAGGCGAATCGTTTAATAGAGCACAACGAATCCTGACCCGCATCACGTTGCTCGCCGAAGCGTTAAAACAATTAAAGTAATCGCGGAAATACTCTTCGCAACAGCGAGCTGTCGAGGAGCGGGACTTTAAGCTTCGATACCAGCGTATCTTCTTAAGTCGAGATAAGCAAGAGGCGTAGTTCAGGAAGGAGAAGCTTGATAGCCGACCCGGCCATTTGTCATCGAGGCGTACCTATTTCGGGAACGATTCGGGTTGTTTTAGTGGCTCTTAGAATCAGGACGCAACGGAGAGTGGGTCGGTGGGAGGCGGCGAACGAATGCTCGGTGAATGGAGATCAGACGAGGCGAAAATGAGGACAAGATTCCTGGACAGTTGGAACGTTAAATAATTACCGCGGGCAACGAAAGTTGCGAGGAAACAAACCGGCATGGTGCGCTAATACGAAACGATAAGTCAACGTTGTTCCCTTGCCAGCCTCATTATTGTTTCCTACCAGAAGGACGTCTCGAGCTTGTGCATTTATCTTTGAGTCTGAACTGAACGGGCTTCGATGCGGTCGCAAACAGCGGGAATACAAATTAATTTCGAAGCCTCTTTGTACTTTCATCGCGAGGATCGCTATTGTTCCGTTCATTTGTTCGCGCAACGGAAAATGAAAAAGAATCGGACAAAATTAGGTGTAGCGAGAAACAGCGGGAAAATGTAAGTGGAGAAGAGAAAAAGAGAAAGAGGGAATACTGCTTCCAGCGGATGTAGTAAGTTCGCTTCCATTGTTCAACGGTCCTGAACGATTTTTCCTCTTTTTTTCTGTAAACTAATTGATATCCCTTTTGTCGGGCAACGACAACGACGCCGACAACGACTGCAGTAAACGGAGGTAGATGCCCGGGGTTCAACAGTGTAGAAAGAGCTGTAATTAGAGACTATTTATCGCTGGCCTTGAGGAAATTTCTTCCGTATCCTCCGCAACATCTATCTTACTTTCGTTTCTGCCCCACCTTTGGCCATCTCCCTCGCCTTTGCTCCTCTGCCCAATGAGCTAGCTCTTGCGCGAGATTTCCCAGTATTAGCGTTGAATGGAGGACCGAGCCGTTTAAAGCAAATTGTGGAGATATCGTTAAAAGGGCTGGTTGCACGGGTTTTAAGCGTATTTATGTCTTCTCGGCCACTAGTTAAGCCACCAGACAAGTGGTTCGCTCGATGACAAACAGGGAATCAGTCAGATTATGAGACATTAAGATCAATAATAAATAAAATTTATAATAAAAGTATATCCAAGTTTTCTTATAAATTGGTAGTTGAGTAAATATCACAAAATATATTATATTTTGGAATTAAAGCTCTACACGCTAATGTGATTACTTTGATAATTGTGTCATACTTTTATGATGTGACACATAGCAGAATATATCTGAATATTTATGTCAACGATGATATTTTCTTTCTATCAATTTTCTTTCTACGTATTGCAGTAGATTGTTATCTAAAATATCCTGGTACATTATATTGTCCATATTTCCTTTAATTTCTATCAGAGAACCGATCCTTTGAGCAAAACAAATGCCTAAAACCTTTACATTCCCTCCACCATTAAATTTAGACTTGTCAGAAAAAGCGACATTCTTCCAATCCTCGGTTGTCCAATGTAAATGTTCTTGTGCAAATATTAAACGAGCGTTTTGATATTTTTTACTAAGTAATAGTTTTTTTGCACTTGCTCATCCGAAAAAGCCAATATCATGTAGCCGCCTTGTTACCGTGGAACGTCTAATATCGATGAGTCCCTCTTCGCGTAATTCATAAGCAATTTGAGAAGCTGTCTACTTCACGTCTCCTACAGATTTTCGTTTGATAACGCGCTTAATCCATGCAATCAATATAACGAACATATTGCTGCATTATTTTTCTTTATTTGTGATATCATTTTATCCGATATTAGTGAAAATTCATGTAGAAATCGCTTTTGAAATATGAAACGAAAAATGTAATTGGGCGGGTACTTCCGTACGCAACTGTAGATGTTTGGATGCAAAAGAATCAGACGATTGTCTGACTATGCACGTACCACTTTCACTTCGAACGAGTATCCACGGTTTCCCCGGATCGCAAGTAAATTCTTGCCTACATGAAAGGCACAGCACGAATTTAATCATCATAACCAAACAACAGTCGGTCGTTACTCGTGGACTACACTGGCGGTGTATCGTATCCGTTTCATCGCGCCGAAATCGTTATCCATTATTATCCACGATGCGGTTGATATCACAGATTTCGCTTTCATAACGCGTCGGATTACGTATCATATAAAGTACGCTTTGAATAAATTTAGATCGATATCTAACGCGACTACGCTCCGCGGCTCGATGTTTCTTTCCCTTTACAACCCCCCACCTCCCCGTGACCAGAATATTTCCCTTTTTGCCGGGCTCGCATTATCGGTATAATGAAATTCAGAAAGGAATTGCATTTTTCGTCGCGGTCGATGGAGGGGCAGTAAGCGAGCTTATGTTACGGTGAAAAGATTATGCAAAGTGTTAGCACTGCCGGTTGAATCTCATTAAGAGCGGCAGACAGAAAGCGGGCAAGAGGAAAGCTAGTTCGAGTGTGTTTTCGCTGTTCGCCTCGACGAATAGGCAGGGCGGAGGAGGCGGTAGTTAAGGGGCCAACCTTCAAGGTGGCGGCAGACACTAATATAATTGTCCCTTCGATCACGTGATCTAGTGCCGGCTAATGACGTCATTACGTCACGTTAATAGCCTTCCCGTAACAGGCTGTCGAGACTCGAGAGTCGAGTTTCACTGTCTATCGAGAAACGTCCCTCGACATCGCCTTTCCCTTTCTTCATTTTCACCCTGCCTGAAGATCGTCTTAAATGTACCCGGAAATAAGGAATTTCATAGTACGTAGTAATGTGAATACTTCAATTATTTCGCACGAGGCGAAACATGATTTTTCGTAATTTTAATATTACGAATACAGACTCCGTGTTCCTATATTTGTCAAACATTAAGCTTCCTCTCTTCTCATAAGTCTGACAAGTAGGAAATCTGTAAAAGAAACGGGTGTGTAATAAGCCACAGACAGATTCCTTGGCATGGAAATTAAACCGTGGTTTGTCAGATATTTCCCGCGTTGTAACACGACGTGTGTACGCGCCGCTTTTTGCTTCGAATTTTATTTTCAAGCCGCAGGCACGGCTGCGTATACTCTTGCGGCAGCAGTGCCAAGATTTTTAATGCGTTTTTCCCGCGTTTTCACGGTGAATTCCTAACGAACCACTCGTGTCCCTCAAAGCGTGATTACAGAGGCAGCGATTACAGCGCGATTCAGTCGGCCGCCTGGACCCGGGACGGAGTTCGACACGTTCCCAGGTCGACACAATGCGAACAGAGCCAGGGACGGGGAGGTAAAAAGAAACGCGGTAGCATCCTCCATGCCCCGGCGACGCGTAAAATCAAGCAGACGAAGCGAAACATGATTATAATTACGATTTTCCCCCAAGTGCACTTGAGGTGCGAGAGTAACGAACTGCACCCGAGAGCCACGCCAAACATTTGCGTACCTGTATGCAACCGCCGCATTCTCCGCATCTTTGTGCAACAGGGTTGTGTGCACCGCTATCCAAAGAGAACTTCCGCAATACCGGTGGGTTCTGCGCGCACGTACGGACTCCGCGCTGCTTCCACGCACGTACATACAAACACGTTTGCATACTATCGCGGCTATGCTAGGGGGAAGATTTTAAAGTAGTGATTGTTTTACTCGTGTGCGCATTGAACACACAGTTGTAGGGATGATATAGGTTGTATCAACGATAACAACGATAGCGTATCGCTTTCGAGGAAACTTGCGTTATACTTGGTAGGAACGCTATGTAGTAATTTTATAATGAGTTTAAAACAGCACAGATCTCACGATGTAATATAGATCTCTGTTTATATATATCGTCTTTCAGCGAAATTCTTAACTGCTAATATCGTTGTACTTAAAAGATAATGATTCATGCATCGTTTCATCGCGCATTAGATCAGTGAATGCTATTTAGGCTTGTCACGTTGTTATACAGTGGCCCAGATGTTCGTGAACGTTGTTACACGAGCACACTAATTTATATCGGGTCGTGTTTCACTCGAGATTTCCTATAATTATTCTACGACATCCGGCGGGGGTAAGGAAAGGCCGGCGACAGGAGAACCAATACGAGGGAAATGATAGAGAACACAGGAGAGTGTACGGCGCGCATAGTGAAAGGCGGACGGCACTCGAAGCTCTCGAGACGCGCGTACAGCCTCTGGATATTCTCGACGACTCGCGACCTGCTCTTCCCGTCCCGGAAAGAAGGCGAACGGAGAAGGCGAGACGAGACGAACCAGGGGTGCCGCTGGGCGCGAGCACGCAAACAGAGTGGGTGGTACATCATTATTGTCGAACGTAAATTTACGGCCGATCGCTTGCCGAAAGCTGCCAATGCAAGCTTCGTTAAACACGAAAAGAGAAAAGATGGGCTTCATTGTTACCGTCTTTCTTCTGTTCAGTCTCTCTTTTTTCACTTCCTCACTCTCCTCGGTCCCGCATCCTCCCTCGTCCAACTTGTACCTGGTAACAATCCGCTTCTCCCTTCACGGTAACTTTCAGCCAACCTCGAGTATCCAGGTGGTCCACGGTCATTACCTAGCTTGGATCTGCTCTGCTCTGCTCTGCTCGGCTCGGCTCGGTGCGGTCTGTCTTGCCTTGCCTTGCCTTGTCTTGTCTTGGCTTTTTCGTAACGAGATCGTAAAAGAGTACGCGTAGGTACTTGTCGAGATGCGTACATCCAGGGAAAAATGTATACCTTTGGAGTCGAAAAGACCCCCGCCTTTTCCTCGTTCGCATAAACTTACGTTCCTTTAGTGGATCATCGTACGGTCCGATTAAACTGGTCGAGCTCCTATTGCGACTTCTTGACTCCTCGTAAAAACCTCTACCTGTCTGTACTGTTTGTTAATGTTCCTTTTTGTAAAGCTCTCTGTACGTTCCTTCGTTGTATGGTTCTTACCTTCTTATGTGGAATGAGCGTACGTCTGGAATAAAATGAAAGGGAGACAGAAAATACAGTAAGAATAATTCGTGGTGCATCGTTAACGTTATCAACGAGCTTTGTGTAATGTCTTAGTATTGAAAGTGGAAATCGTACGGATAAGGGTGTGGAAAGAATCCAGGATACGTTCGAAAAAAGAATGCGAAACGAGATTGTAGTAGCAAGAGTTATTATAGCAGCGTTTCATCTTCCAGTTCGACGATCTCCCGTTTCATCGATGATCGATTCACCTATTCGTTTTCTCGTTTCGACGTAGCGATCACGTTCCCCTCCCCGGCCGTCGATAAGGAACGTAAATAGATGGCGGAACGAGGACGGATAAATGGAGGAGGTGGGCGCGAAGAAAAAGTGGAAAATGTATTCCCCAGCTTTTCGCTGGTTCTTTTTCTTGGCTCGGTTCCTTGTCCATTGGTTCTCTCAATCGCGGAAACTCAGTTATCTGCTCTGATTCCCTTAAATCGATCCACCAGAGAGAAGTCGATACTTGCGGTGACTCTTGTAACCTGCATAACGAGCCAGCAAAATAACACGAGTACCGCCGTACCTCCGTGTTCCGCCGCGAACTCCGGGGAACTTCTGTTTCACCGGTTTTCATGGTTGCTCGACGTTTTTATTCACGCGTAAAAGCAAACGCGAAACTCTCGTCGAAATAATTAAACATCTACGAGGAGACCTCCCTGCTCTTCGAGTTCTTTGCTTCGACGTCAAACTTTATGCCCTTTCGTTCCACCATTCCCTGTTACCGTTACGGTCCTCCCCGTCCGAGCTTAAGTATCTTTCTGGATTCTCCGGCAACCCGATGGAATCGCTCGCGTAAAGAAAACGGCTAAGTCGACACAAAGGAAGGGATGAAAAATGTTTGCCATCCGTTCTTGCTTCTGTACCACCGACTCTGATACGTGTTGATTAGTACCTTTAACGGACGAAGCCGTTTCCTTCGTAGGCGAGATCGATTCTAACCGTCGTCGGTGCCGATACGCGCGTTAACTTTTACACCTGAACGACATCCTTTAATTGGTCGCGTTGCTGTTAATTGAACACGCTCGAATCGTTCTTTCACGCTTCTCTTAATAACCATCCCCTGCCAGTTTCATCGACTAAAATTGTTCGCTTCAGTTTAGTCTATAAGGTTAGCAGCGATTCATTAGAAACTTATTTTTATCGATTAAAAAATTAAAAGAAATACTTTTTCATCTAAAAACGTCGCGAAAGATATAAATTGGTTGGAGTAATTTTGTAGTTGAACGGAAAAATGGCTTCAGACGTGAAGTGATCAAAATTAATGTACTTAAAAAATGTCTCATTCTCCCGAAAATGACATCTGAATGAATATTGTATTTTATTACAGCACCGTGTATTATCAGAAATTACATTCATGCAGTTCGACGTGATTTATATGCATTAAATACTATGTGTTATAAAACCATAAAAGGAATACGATTTAAGTTGAGAAATAATGATACACGACAATCAATCAGGAAAAATTCAGGAAAAAGGATTTAAGATCCCTTTGAAATAAATTAATGAATTTAATTCATGTCATGAAATTAAGGATAAAGGAACCGGAAAAGATTTGCATCGAATATCTTCTATCACCACTTTACAATAACATTTCTCACTCAGTTAACATGACTTAGGACTTAGCACATAATTCATGTAATGTCTCTGTGCGTCATAATTCTTTTGATGTCTGCAATGTTTGCGGCGTCGTCATCGATGTTTCAGGGATAATATTAAAAAATAGCTACGTGGTTGGAAAACTTTCGCTGGATATGGAATTTAGATGAACCAGGCACGAGACACTTTATACACCTTAATTGCGTCGCCGAGTGTAAGGTAACGTCGTTAGCGCGCGGGCCTTTGAACTCCGAATTCAATTATACTATAGCGTACATAGCTGCGTTCTCCCTGCTACCGCCACTTAAGACGAACACACACAGGAAGGTAGAGCTAAGTGTCCAAGTTCTTTAGGACAGGACCTTCAACTCTCTGCACGGCGTTTCGAATTGACAGTTAATTTTGCTGGTAATTTATACGACCTAAACGATAGTCGACTCGACGTTAGAACAGAAAACGGTTAACTATCGTAAGAGAGTAAACTCAGATAGCGGAGCGATAAGGCAGAATGCCCATCATTACCTACAAAACTCGCCACAAATATGGGTTTACGGGATTACACTTTTTGTTCTCATATAAGTAAGTCACGTAAGGTAAGTTTTGAAGAGACGGAAGTTAAATCTGATGTGCTGTGGTCATGATTTAATCAAATGCTTAGTAATACGAGCATTGTAAAATGGGTAAAGAATCATAGTTACAA
>NW_017139431.1:1059953-1073648 GCF_001652005.2 Ceratina calcarata | reverse complement strand
GAACCAGGCACGAGACACTTTATACACCTTAATTGCGTCGCCGAGTGTAAGGTAACGTCGTTAGCGCGCGGGCCTTTGAACTCCGAATTCAATTATACTATAGCGTACATAGCTGCGTTCTCCCTGCTACCGCCACTTAAGACGAACACACACAGGAAGGTAGAGCTAAGTGTCCAAGTTCTTTAGGACAGGACCTTCAACTCTCTGCACGGCGTTTCGAATTGACAGTTAATTTTGCTGGTAATTTATACGACCTAAACGATAGTCGACTCGACGTTAGAACAGAAAACGGTTAACTATCGTAAGAGAGTAAACTCAGATAGCGGAGCGATAAGGCAGAATGCCCATCGTTAGCTACAAAACTCGGTTTACGGCATTACACTTTTTGTTCTCATATAAGAAGATTTCTGGATCGTCAGGTAAGTTTTGAAGAGACGGAAGTTAAATCTGATGTGCTGTGGTCATGATTTAATCAAATGCTTAGTAATACGAGCATTGTAAAATGGGTAAAGAATCATAGTTACAATGCATTCGTTTATAAGCAATTTTATATCCAAAAGTAATTGTTTGGAATAAAATTAAGACTGGAGCATGCCAGATTTATGTATCTTTCCTCTTTTCAAAGAGATCCCTAACAACCCCAAAATCTTCTTATATAAACGGATGAATAGTGTAGTCCCGTAAATCCATATTTTGCACTATTCTTGCCTGGTTATCGATAAAACAGAACAAAAACGTTAAAATTGTACCGATAAATGTTAGGAAAGTCACGTGACTACTCTAGCCCCTTATGATGTACAATTGTGCATAGTGATTTCTATCAAGAATAATTTCAACACAAGTTTTAAAATTAACTGAACGAAGAAGGGGAAATTCCATTATTGTTATCAATTACATAGTTGTTACATTCGTTTGTTTTGCAACGGGAGAAAAATACGTGGCCACATCGACAATCTAGGAAGCGGAATTTTAATCGGAATGTCTATCATCTAACGCTGGCAGCGGTACACGGTCCAAGTATTTAAATAAGCAAACGTGTTCGCCGATTTATTGCGTTTATATTGAAATTCCGATGCTCTTATTGCTACGTCGTCTGGCGATCACATTCCAGCTGCATTGCAAATGCTATGACATTGACTTTACGTGTACATCAGTTTCAAAGTTATTGAAATCAACATATGCTCAGCGCTTCCAATTGCATATTATTCTTTTGCCACGACTTTCCACAATTGCCAGAAGACAAACTGAGATCACATTTTTATCTCCAATAAATCAAACGTGTTCTTATATACTATATTCAATGTCAGTAATATCATAAATCGTATGGAATCAGTGCAGCTCCGATTGAAATGATTCTACGATATAAATGCCGTTTCAGACCTAACGAACAGTATTTCGATAGCATAACCTTTGACAAATCTCTCGTTGAATACAAAGGAAGCTTTCTCGTAAATACACAATAGACTAATCTATGCAGAAAGGGATATCATGGTTTTGTTGCGAAAGCCAGGTCAACATTCGCTGCTTTCGTTCTAGTTGGCATTACAGGATATTTCCCGTTGGCGAGTGCCTAATTCGGAAACTGGCTTCACCCCCAGAAACCTGCACCGCCTTATTCTTCCCTTGAGTCATTGTTCGACGTCTCCCCATTCCTCTCTCTTCATGTTCCACCAACTAGATCCCATCTTCCTGGAGTGGCGTGAACGACGGAAGCATGAAACTTTGGCCGCGATTTCGACTTCGTAAGATCGTCCGCGTGCGTTGTTGAAACTTCGGGAGCTTCGCCGCTGCCGCAATCATTGTTCACCGATCCTGACCACGTTCCACCGTGTATATGGTACGGCGAAAGGAATGGTTAGATTGCGCGTTCACTCAAAGGATACCTTGTGCGCCGGTTATCGGGGAATCGCGTAAGAACGACGCGAGACCGACGAAACATTTGCGTTTCTTTGATGTGGCTCTGGTCTTCGAACCTTAGTTGTTGTTTGAGTTTGAAAATCTTTTGCTCGAGGTGTTGGAACAATCTGGCGTGAATTTTGTGAGACAACGGCGAAGTTTTGCGAATGGTGTATCGGTGAAGTAGATAAGTCCATTATAAGTCGGACGTAGTTTGGTTTGGACTTGGACGCGAACGAGCCAAAACAACATTGAATAAACGTCGTCGATCCGACATCGTATCGGATTGCTTGCCACTATTACGAATTAATGACTTGATCATTTATTTTATGATGTATATTGTATTTCAATAGAACCATCGATGTGACCAGCCATAATACGTCTTGTACTCTAACAGAACCACCTCAAGCATTTTGTGGAATTTCTGCAGAGAGCTGCTCTACTTTCTATCCCATAATAAAAGAGTTATTTCCTGGAACC
The DNA here is from genome assembly GCF_001652005.2 of Ceratina calcarata. NCBI lineage: Eukaryota > Metazoa > Arthropoda > Insecta > Hymenoptera > Apidae > Ceratina > Ceratina calcarata. The sequence goes on along the minus strand of NW_017139431.1, from coordinate 1,071,272 downwards.
GCGTAGCAGGTGTCTAGAAGTCTAGACGGAATGGTGGGGGTTAGTACAGGTCAGTAACTGGGTCAGCGTGCGGGAGAGAGGTCCGAGCTGTGCGAGGACAGCGATACCAGTGCTGAAAAAATTACGGTTGTCTCTACAAAATGATATCTCCAGGATCGACAGTTGAATCGAGACGAACCGAATGGCATTTTAAAGGAGAAGCTTCCATGCTGCTACCAGTTCAATTCTAACTTTGATACTATAATACAGAGTTATGTACAATTACATTTTTTGTTTCTTTTATTAGAATTTGGTATAGTAATTTCGTGTGAGTGGAAGTAATAAACAAGTTACGATCGTGTTTAAACGATCATATCTCTGGAACTGGAAGTCAAACCCAGATGAACCAAACGGCATTTTAAAGTGGAAGGTTTCTTGCTACAAACGCTGTGCAGTACACCTCGCTATGATTATTATATAAGAAATTGTGGTCAATTGTAAATGACTTCTATAAATATCTTTAATAAGAACAGCAAAAACGTTTATATCTGTGCAAACTGGAATTTGGTACTAACAATTATACATTGATTAGTAATTCTATTCTATTACTTATTCCAGAAACACTGTCCAGTATCAAATTTTTCATGTAATGTAATGCAGCGACATGCGCGGACTTCTATAATCCTTGTCGCGGCGCAATTATTCTTGCGAACATTAATTTCGTTCCCAGACTTTTTTACGATTCGCTCGAGCATCGCTATCTCTCAATCCTGCTGCATTAGCTAGAGTTATTACCGTGATATGCATTCTCTTCGACGATTCTTATTAACCATTCGCTGGACGTGCGAACCTTGCGTGCGCTGCAACCATTATCAACCCGTCTTTAATTCAAAATTTATTACTTTCTTTTGAAATGTTAATTAACTTAAATGAAATTAGGGTTATTATCGAATCGTAATAGATGCGTATCATCCGGGCGAAGTCGTAAAACTGGTTTCCTTTACTGATTTTTATGATACTCGGGTGAAACATGTGATGTGGTTCTAACTTATCTGACGACATATCAGAACCGATAGCCGCGATTATGTTAGGGTAGAGCCGAGCTTTTATGAAAGATTGGTATTGTAATTGAATTGCACGACCCACGGCTAGGCGCACGCGAGAAATATCTACGATTTATGGGATTCTACGGGATAATCTCGATCCTCCGGATGGGATTGGCGGAATTTCCGCGATAAAACAAGTCTGAACTGGTGTTAACGCCTTTAGAAACGTAAAAGATTTTCCTGATAGATAATTTCAGGTCCTAAGAGAATAATGGAACGTTACGGCGGATAGGAACGTTCGCGACTGCTCCCCATACGAAAAGGCAATTACCATTTTAATTTCTTCAAATGTAATAACGGTGCCTGGCTCCGTGAATCCGTCACGTTTATCCACATTTATTCCCATTCAATAGATTATTTTTCTGCTCCAATTTGCATCACGGACGAGAGATATGTGGGCCGTGCCACGTCATACTGTCCCAGTGAAACGCACACCGTGAATGAATGTCTACAGACGTTAACATAAAAACCTTGGTAACCATCGAAGCGATTCCGAAGGAACGAATACCGGTCGCGTTATCATCCCGTCCCAGATTACTTTTCCATTCCGATGCACTAGCGAGTCCTCCTGATCATCGTAATTAGCGTACCGTCGATGTTTCGATCTTCAATAAAACTGAATTGGCCACGTAAAAGGCAACAAATGTGGTAATCTCTAGAAAATCATGGACCTATGTTATTGATCATTTTTTTAAATTGTCATTTTACAAATGTTTCACTTCTATTATCTTTTTTGGACGAGCCGTACTAATGTTAGAATTATCGGATTAGAACCATTCGAAGCGGTGTGCTGGAAACATTGACTAATGCCTGTAACTGCGTCGCAATTGACGCGAAGTGGAACCGGTGTAATGCTTGTCGAAAGCCATTGATACATCTGTGTAGTGCAACGCTTGCGGTAAGCAATCCAAGGCGAGTGACGAGTTGAATACGATAGAAAGCGTTTTCGATCATTACGAGTTATCGATCTGTGATCATATTTACTGTTCGGTAATTAACAACTATAAGGAATTTTAGGCTGAATCTAATTTTCTCGGTTAAAATTCTGAAATATATCTTTGAAGAAAAATGTAGTAGTAGAGTATTTTTAGTTGCTTTCCAACTTTTGTCAGTCAGTGAATGCTTTCGAGACTAAAATGAAATTTTCGTTCTCCAAGGCTTTGTGTTTGCGCTCATCATACGCAAGTATTCGGGCAGAGGCCCTCGTTCTCGGACTGTTTCTCAAGTTTTCGCCGATGCGTCAGCGGAACTTGCTTGATTGTACAATAACGGTCCGCTGCAACCAGAGAGAAGACCGATGCAGGCGCCTGTATGTATCCAGCAGCCGAGTAACAATTCCCGTTGGCGCAGCTGCAGTTAGTTCCTCCATTCTATTGACTGCGTTCGCTAATTAGGATGACCGAGACATTTGACGAGAAATTTTTCTTTCCGCACACGCTAATTCATGTCACATGCTTCATTTCTTGTCCTCGTTTCGTACTTCCATTCTCGTTTTCACGTGAATAACCTCTGCCATTTCTCTAACGTTGACCGAATATTTCTCTGAACCGTGTAAAATAAAAGTGTCGATTATTTATATGTATTGTGTTAAAGTTAAGTTCTGAATAAACTTTCTCATTATCCAAATATCGAATGATTTTTAACTTGATTTTATGTAACGTTTTATCTGTTTGTTTAATGATAATTATTCCTGGAAGATATTACAAGTTTTAATAAATAGGAAGGATCCTCTTGAGTTTGAGGAGGTCATTGAATCTTACGCAGTTACGAGTTCACGCATGGTACGAGAATTTCCACGACGGCGTCGGCATGTATACTAATGCACACGCTCTACGATAATTCCCGGAAGGCGCAGTAGCTAATGAAGATGACTGAAGACGCCCGGATCGTACGTAGGAACAGGTCTGTAATCACGACTCCCCGATGACATCGTTGGGTTCTCTACCAAACGAATCTCCGCGATTCGACGCAAATTCCTTCCTCGAATCTTGTTTCTCCCCTTTCATTCTGTCTATCCATTGTGCGTCGCTTTCGCTTAACCTTCCCTGCTCCTCGTTTCTCGTATCCGTCCTCTGGATAGATCTGGCTCATTCCCGTGCAGTGTAAAACGCACCCGATTTCGCGAGTCGATAATCGATCGGCGTGCGGCGGAATTTCTTCGCTCGAGTGACAAGAATTCCCTTATGGGAAGGCTGGTGAATATGCAGGCATGTAGCATACGTGGTAACTATTCCTGGAACCGTGTCTCCGGCTGTCTCGTATCCCAAGCCCCGTTGCGGCTGCTGCGTCAGATCGGAATGCGGCCACAATCGAACTGTCTTCCAGTTTATTTTCCTTCCCTCAGGAGAATCGTTCTCATCGATTCGCCTTCCAATTTCAATACCCACTATCAGCCGGATACGAATTTTCTTTTAACCATCCTCCAATTCTGTTTCATTCCTTTCCTTTGTCATTTTCAGCCGAGGTTTCTAAAAGCGTGACTTCGCATGGAATTTATTGTATACAACGAAAATTAATGAAAATTCACGGCGGATAGCTGCGGCCGAGTCCCCATGTTTTTTTCTCTCACGGCCGAAATATGTGTTCGTTATTTTCCAGTAAAATTTACTTGACAACACGAGTGGGGAATGTACGATGAATTTTTATTTCAATTATTAATCGAATGCGCCGGCATGTGGTCGTCGCGTTCGATCGATCCGCGTCCCGTTTGTCCAGACTCGTAAAGTGTCAATCACTGTTCCAACGTGAACAGAATCGGCCTACCTCCCACCATCCCTCTGCCTCCCCCTCTGTCCTGTCTGGTTCCAGATCGAAACTGTTCGACAGATTTTGCCGGCGCGCCGGTCAGCGAGATTTCCCGTGATCGTGTAACGGAGAAATTTCGCCGCGAGAGAATCCAAGTGCTAGGATGCGCATTTCGGCCGGCAACAATTCCCGCAGGTGCCGCTACGCTGCGTCGCGCCGTTCCTCTTGCACTTGCACGCCAGACAACCCCTCCCGGCTGCGATTGCTAATTAGAACGGCCTGAAACGGCTGACCGTGTGCTGATTCCGGGCCGCAATCAGATCCCAGTTTAATAGCTACTGCCTCCTTTTATTGTGCACAAATTTCATCCAATTATGCACAATATGCAAATATAATTACTGTTATTGCATAAACATAGATCTACTGCGTAAAATTTTCCAGTGTTATACAAACTAATCCTAGGCCGAGCTTTACAATTTTCCTATTGAATTCAATATGATATTTCAAGGAAACTGAACCAACTCTATTACATATTGTCTCACAATTTCGTTGAATGTTAACTGTATGTACTAAATGAAAGGTATACCTTATTTAAATTAATGGACTGACGTGTAGATAAGAGATAGAAAGAAATTATTCACAGTTTATTGTTCACTCTGTAAAATTCAAATGACACAGTGACCATTGTAATCTTTTCATTCCAAAACAGCCTGATAGGATGGCAGTCGGTATCGAAATTCGATCGATCACAATTTATCAGACTGTACACGTGTCACGGTGCCGCCCTATTCGTCAGCCCAGCCACGGGCACGCATAGATCTTGGGAAACGGGGGGGCACAGCGCGAAGGGCAAAACTCGGAGGATCGAAATGAGGAAGGAAAATAATGAAAGATCGAGCGGTACAGGTTCGTGGAAGCAAACGGGAGGACGGGATTTGATTCCGGCAGAGGCTCGGTTCCGCCTTTAACGTGTTGCCGCGTCAGCGTTAAACCCCCACCGAGCTTCACCCGCGATTTACTGCTAAATAATATCTAAACAGCCACGTTCACCATCCTACGGTCCCCCAATACCGCTATCAGTGACTCAGTTCTATGTAATAGTGTATGTTTTATTCCTGATTCGATTACATCTCAACTATTTCAGTTCATAAATAATAGCTTGTAAGCTTTATCATCAAATATCGCCATTGTAAAGGTTGATTTATGAATATTTATACAGAACTAATTAATATTGTAAATAATGTTAGGCACTTTCGACGTACGAAGAGCATCGCAAAGCTAAAGCTACCTTCGGATTCATTACGAGACAAACGATTTGTCATCCAAGTCGATGTTGTGACGCGTCGCCCTCAAAGTGGGTGCTAAACGGATTGTCCGTCCGACGCAGCGTCAAAGCATTTTTCTCGAAAATTGCCGCGGAAATTTGTTCAGCCCCGCGCAGCCGGCGTGCAACGCTCCGCCTCGTCGGCCGATAAGCGATTTTCACGCATGGAAAAGGGGACATCCCATGGTCAGTCCGAACAATTCGTTCCACTGAATGGTAGATTCGTCGCGTATTTATTAGTGACAGAAAAGATCGCACTGAAAATCATTATATTTTAACGCATTTCGGAAATATTAATTTCTCATACGAGACAATTAAATTGTATTTCCCGTCATTTTATAATATTATCCATAAATGCTTTCACAGTAATTGAACGGGACGCGGTCGTTCTCACGAAGCGATTGTAATGATAGAATTTTACCTGGATTCGGTTTCGGGCGAAGTTTCGAATTGCCAGATACTGTGTCCTCCAGACGGAAGTTCTTGGTGAAGCCTATAATGGGGACTCTCAACTCTACGAGAAACCCCCCCTAATCTTGTGCCTTTTGGCAACGAAAGCATCATGCGCTGCTGTCTGGCAACGCGGAGTTTCGTCGTTAACCAGGTAATATCGTTAACCTATCAGAGAGCAGTTGTGCCTGCGTCGCTCTAATGCGTAACTACGATATTCCCCAATGACCCTAGTCATTTACCACCGAGCTACCCCCTTACCGTCACTTCGCAAACCCTCAACCCTCTCATGGGATACGGGAACAGATAATCGTGCCATCATTTCTAATGCGCCACCACTTTACATCGCTGTCCGCCAGGCTGTCAGGCAAAAAATCCGTCCACCTATTTTTTACACCTCCACCATCTGCAATTCTGAAGATAAAACTGTATAATTACACCGGGGTTATACCAGGGTCCAAAGGTTCGTCCTATATTCGTGAAAATTTGTATGATAATCCAGTCGCATAATCCTCAATTTTAGATTATTAGCTTATAGCTAATTTGGTCTTTTATTATATTTTCATGAAAAAGCTTTTATGCTTTTTAAATAATAGTTTCAATTTGCAGTGGAGATTTGAAACATTCAAATCAATAATTTCAGTTTAGATTAAAACTAAAAACAGAATACGAAGCGAAATATGAGCAATGAATTCCGTATGAACTGGAACAGACAAAATAACTGAAAAATACTTTGTTAATATGGATCCGGTAGATCAATGTTTTCCAAACTTTCGACATCTGTGTATCCCATCTATAATTTTCGTAACACTGTGTACCGTTCGACAATAAACAAAATTGGATATACTTTAATAACAATCAGTGTATTCTTATTTTTACCTTTCTCAGTACATAAATAAAATATTAAACGAAAAATGAAATTCATTCACAATAAAATACAAATAAAATAAGTAAAATTTATATTATAAATAACATTCATTATAATCTATGAGAAGGATGAAATTGTTTATGTTGAAACGACAGATCTTCATATTTTAGTTCCCTGGTTGTTAATTTTAATCTGAGATGCAGTTTATTAATGTTGAACGGCTATCATATCCATTCAATATTTTTGTTTAAATCAGGAAAATAGTTTTTCAAGCCCGGTGCAGCACGTACTCCCACCAAACTCTTCTCGTTCCCCAGAAATGGGAAATAGCATACCACACTTTGGGAAACCCTGCTGTAGGTATACACTTAATATTGAAACATGTCAGTGACTGTTCAAAGGTCTTTTAATTACACTTGTAAATGTGTTAAATTCAAAAGTTAAATAAATGTTGCAATAGATGTTCACTTTATGTTCACCTAATGTTCATTTTAAGGGATAATCTAGTATTGATACGGTATAATTAGCGAGAGGTCAAATGGTTTGAACAGATATACACATGTTTCCATCCAGAGACGAATTCCTAACTTGCGCCTGGTTCAATATTGTCCTTCGATTCGCATCAAGTCGTATGAAGCAACGGAGTTCTGCCTACGGGATGTTGACAATGGAATATATCAAGGGTTCGTTTGTTCGCCAGGGCAAATAATCTCTCCATTGCTATTTCCCATTTCTCCTTTGCTCTTGCCGAACCGGCCGCAGCTTTTCTATCTCCCCCGTCTTTGACCACGAAGATACTCCAGGAAAACCATCCACTCTTTTCCGAGGCACTTCACTCCCTCAGCCCTCCCTATCCTCCTTTTGTCCCTGATCGTCGCACACGTATAGTGTTTCTATCTCTCAAACACTCGGATAAGGACACTCCTGTGTGCACTCGTACGTGATCCGGTTGTGTGTAAATCCGTCATACGTAGAATAGTACAAGATTATGTCGAGGATGGCACGTAAGTTTCAAGTCGTGTAGAAAGCTGGAATCGAGTTTCAAAAGGTTGATTCAATCTCTTGCTGTCTTTCTTGTGTCAGGAACAATTCATTTTCTGTATCATTTATTTTTTGCATTAGTTGCTGGCAATACATTTTACCACAACCTGTGTTATTAATGTCCATACGAACTCAATAGTCAATATGATTCAGTTCTATCATAATTAAAATTTACTTGCAGTCTATTCGGACATTTCTTACGTTGCAGTAGTTTTACGTAGTAATACGTAGCTGTAGTTGCATATAATGATCGCGTGACATTTATAGTGTTAAGAGATACATATAGCGTAGATCTGTTTCGTCATAGCTGCCGGCCATTTGTAACTATTATCGCGCATTAATGCATAAATGCTGGAACGTAGGATAATGCTCAAGGGGCTGGGCGTAATTATTCATTATCCCAGAGCAAGCATTCGATAGAACGTGATATATAGACAATTACTTTAAATTACTGCCTCCTCCGATAACGCTGTCTTTGATTTCCTCTGGTGGAATATCAATTTCGCGGAACGATCTTGTTCCGAATAATTTAATCCCCGTAATTTGTCCCATTCTCCCAACCTATTAAGATTCAAGCGATGAGATAATACAGTATTCGCATGCATGATAATTTATTAATCATAGAATCGAATGTAAAAAGGAAATAAAAAAAAGGACAAGTTTTCTAAGCTTGCTTTTCATCATAGCGATATATACATTATTAATTATAATTCTTAGAATAAACGGAAGGAGTGTTGTGTGCACTCGTACGTGATCCGGTTGTGTGTAAATCCGTCATACGTAGAATAGTACAAGATTATGTCGAGGATGGCACGTAAGTTTCAAGTCGTGTAGAAAGCTGGAATCGAGTTTCAAAAGGTTGATTCAATCTCTTGCTGTCTTTCTTGTGTCAGGAACAATTCATTTTCTGTATCATTTATTTTTTGCATTAGTTGCTGGCAATACATTTTACCACAACCTGTGTTATTAATGTCCATACGAACTCAATAGTCAATATGATTCAGTTCTATCATAATTAAAATTTACTTGCAGTCTATTCGGACATTTCTTACGTTGCAGTAGTTTTACGTAGTAATACGTAGCTGTAGTTGCATATAATGATCGCGTGACATTTATAGTGTTAAGAGATACATATAGCGTAGATCTGTTTCGTCATAGCTGCCGGCCATTTGTAACTATTATCGCGCATTAATGCATAAATGCTGGAACGTAGGATAATGCTCAAGGGGCTGGGCGTAATTATTCATTATCCCAGAGCAAGCATTCGATAGAACGTGATATATAGACAATTACTTTAAATTACTGCCTCCTCCGATAACGCTGTCTTTGATTTCCTCTGGTGGAATATCAATTTCGCGGAACGATCTTGTTCCGAATAATTTAATCCCCGTAATTTGTCCCATTCTCCCAACCTATTAAGATTCAAGCGATGAGATAATACAGTATTCGCATGCATGATAATTTATTAATCATAGAATCGAATGTAAAAAGGAAATAAAAAAAAAGGACAAGTTTTCTAAGCTTGCTTTTCATCATAGCGATATATACATTATTAATTATAATTCTTAGAATAAACGGAAGGAGTGGAATATGAAAGGTATACGTAGTGGTATTTGAGCTACATATTTTTCATTATCGTATTAAATGGAAGTTTGAAAGAAAAAAAGGAAGAAATTTAAAGCGTAATAGCTCGACGAAGCGTCCGCTGTTAATACGTGACTGAACTGTGGCGTCGCGATATCGGCGATGCTATATATCCATGCTTGCACGAAAAATCGCTAACTGCTTTCGCATTATTGGAAAGTTTCGTTGGGATTGAATCTGCCCGATCGAATCCAGGGCAAAGTTAAGCTCGTTAAAGAATTGTGTAGCGAACAATCGATCCATGGGAGTGAGCACGCCGAGTATTATAGCTGCCGCGTAATGAAACAGTAAGAGCGAGATGATCGGGTATCGCTCGATTATCGTCTGAAAACCAAGCGACCTATTTAATCCTCCTCAACTTTCATATTCTACCGTCCCGTTCCTCACAGTCACAGAGTCTAACAGAGGACTCCGTCGAAGAAGAACTCGCGTTAACTCGCGCTAATCCACTTCGATTACCAAGCAGTTTACTCGCTAAATACTTTGCTAACACCTTTGTCGCTCTCCGACTTCGATCGCAACCCTACACCCTTTTGTTCACATTAATTAATCGCCGTCGACGCTGGATCGAGCCGCGAATGCTGGACTTCCTTGCTCTAGCATAATCGAGCTTACAACCATTGGAACAATAATCGATAACGTTAGCTACGATGAAATATTAGTATGTGAGCTTGAATATTATATTTATATTATAAAATATGATGCTAGAGAACTGCGTGATTCGCTTGTTGCCGGTTGAAAAATGAAACTGGACCATGTGTACTCTCAAATATTTAAGCACCTTCTCAATGCGTCGCGACGCGTGGACAAAATTCGTGCATTACTACGACCGCACGGGTACCAACGCGATCCGTCGCATTGTTTATTCTTTCATTCATTCTTTCATTCAGTTGTTAAAGCCATGCACTCGATTTTTGCACCGGTGGCCATAAAAAATAATTGGAATTATCGGTGAAACGCGGAACGAGTCCGCGAGAAAAATACGACCAATGGAAAGGAGATTCGGCAAGTTTGCATACGCAGTTTTTGTGTATACGTAAGGGTGGATAAGGCACCCTTGTCGGGGAGGTCGACTAAGCTCGTCGTTCAAGTGCAAGTCCGCATCGTTGCATCCTAGTGGATATCCGTGCGTCGCGGCAGGGCGTTTAATATTGGGCAGTTTGAAGCCAGCTTGCGGTAACCGGGACATTGGCACTGTCGGTCGTTCTCTTTAACGGTTATTGGCTCGCAGTAATTCTCTAATCTCTGCTGTCAGCGGCCTCTGTGTTTCCGTTTCAATATGGCCGTTCCACGGATTACGATCGCGGCTCTACGGCGCGGTGTCGCAGCCAGCTGCCACTGGAACTTCATTACTTCGAGGCTTATCGAATCATCTAGCTGGAAAATCAGCACGAGGAGGAAGGAATAACAGAGCGGCCCTCGGCTTTCTAAGAATCGAGCGATACTCGCTTTGATCGCTTCTGTTTGATGCCTCTGTTCAAACTCGATGCTTCAGTAATCTTCAATCGATCCATTGATTCAAGTTCCTCTGTCAATCTTTTCTTTAATTTCTCATTCAATGGCGGTTTTCAAAAGCTCACCGTGTTTAATGAGATTGGTTGTTTATAAGTGGTCTACAACATGGTATTACTGACTTCCGTTAGGTACATCATGTTTGAGAATATAATACTTAATCCCCGTCTCTAAATATTCCGTAAGCCGGTCTTAGATGCTCCTATTCTACAAGAGCCGTGAGTTGCGTGAATACTGATCATTGCGCGCGAACATTACTTTGCATCCGGCTTTGAACATACTCAGCTCTACTCGGTTAATTGAATATCGAATTGAATATCGATAGAGGATCAGACTCTAGGATGGTCTCTATCAACCTAGATATGTTAAGTATCGATTAAACTATTGAGACTACATCTACCAAGGGGGGTAAAAATGACTTGTTTGGCATTTCTTATAATCATTATTTATTTTCAGTACTTTTGTTTTCTAAAATTTTGTATAACTTTTTCTAAAGTATGCAAATAACTAATTCTGCAAAACAGTTTCCTGCTTTCGTCTTTTTGGTGTAAAATTTTATGCAGTGTACCTTCATATACCGCGATGAGTCATTTGGCCCCCACGGAATTTGGGTTAAAAGCGTAATTATGCGTTAAGTGTTAAAAGTGTTA
>NW_017139431.1:1041014-1058482 GCF_001652005.2 Ceratina calcarata | reverse complement strand
CTTTTTAAATAATGATACTCAATATACGAGAAAAATTCTGTTAATTCCATCTGTTTTGTATGAATATCAGTTATTTATTGTGGGGTAACTATTACTTGATGACAAAAATTTAAAAAGTGTATACAAAATGTTTCCGAGTATGCCTCAATTATTGTCAAACCATTAAGAATCGGGAATGTTTAAAAAAAAATAATGGCTTGATGGAGAATTCGAACCCCAGTCAAAAGAGGATAGCAGCCAGTCACTTGTCCGGCTCGGCCAACCGACGACTTGACAACGTCGTAGCTGCAACAGAATATAACAGACAGAACACACATCCAATCCATTTAACTTTATTTTTTCAATTTATGCATAATGTTGTTGTGTACAAAAGTACTTAACAAAAAGGAATACAACTACTGAGGGAAGGAAATGTAAAAATTCGAATCATAAAGAATTTTATCGCGCGAAAAACGTCGAAAAAATCGGTTTTTAATTTTTTTAACTACGGCGCACCTCACCGAAAAATCTGAAAAAAATAGGGTATAATAGTTGAGTTGAGACACGTCTACCATAAAAATATAAATGATGTCGCTCGAAAACTTCTATATGAAATGAGCATTTTTTTATGCATTTTTGGCATTTTTTATTTTTCACGATCCAACTACGCAACGAAAAAAATCTGAAAAAATTCCCTAATATCGAGTACAGTCCCGCGAACATGTGAGAATTTTTTCAGATTTTTTGCTAAACATTTAGTAGGAAAAATATGTCAAAAACGCTAAAATTGTTTAACTGCCATAACTACCCTCCAGATTGAGATAGAGGGTTGAAAATTGGCATGGGACGTTTTTTTTGGACACTCTATCGAATGGCTCATTGCAAGTTGAATTTCGTACAAGGGCACATTTTACCATCTTATCCGGCTAGACCCTTTGGAACCCTGTCTGACTCGTGCGATCTACTACTACTTGCGCGCAAGTTTCGCCCGTACTTCGCAGTGGAGTTCGATCATCTAGATCAAACGTAAGATTCTGATAGCAGTGCTTGCGTATAGAGTTATCCGGAAGAGTGATCCACCGCAAATATTAGCTACTTATTTCCAAGAACCGAGAATAAGGCAAATTTCAAGATTTCATAAAACAATCTTGTAACATGAAATAAAAATTCGATACAAGTATTGTATAAATATTGAAGTGTGGGATTTATTTTTTAAAAACATTTAATTCTTGCTTGTAATACTTTTCATTTTCACTGGAATTGAATGAAACGTTCGAAGTGATAAAGTTAAGAGAGACACCCTCCATGTAAGCGCGTGGGGAGAACGTGAAAGCCACAACGTTTTTGGGCCACGGATATCTGTCACACTTACGCAATATATCAATGTGCTTTTCACACTTGGCATACTCGAGTAGAAGCAACACACACTTTCTTCGCGTTCTTTTTCTCCCTTGGAAAGCTTCTTTTATGGGACCCAGGCTTGCACGTCAAAGCTCTTGTCAAATAAACGTTACAAAAGCTAAACGATATTAAGTTCATCGATTGAATAAATGTCAATATTGATGTTCGCAGTTGTTAATTCTAACATAATGTACATTTCAAGGCAGTGCATTCTAATTGAAATCAAAATTAATAATCTGCATTTTACAATACTTCAATGGTAATATCGAAAGTAGAGCATGAATCAGAAAAACGAGCGAAGCGAACGATTATAAAAGGAGAAAAGAACAATGTTTCTTAAGGATGTATTGGCTATACAGTTAATCCCAAAAGTTTATGTGCCTTAGAAAAACGCATTTCCTATAATTAAAAAGAAATCAGACGCCGGAAGAATAATGCTAATAATAAATAGCTACGTGCTAAAAAGTATAGAAGGAAATATCCAATTAAGTATTGACGNTTCCAGACGTCGATCAGTCGGAACCGTGGAAAGAATTCTTTTGTTAGTAGACAAGCGGGGTGGTAACTCTCTCATCGGATTTCGATCTTACATTGTTAAACAGATTCACACAGGTGCTTGATCCCGCAAACATCCGGTTCAATCAAGAAGTTGCGAAAGCAACGCTGCCGCTTGATTACCACCCGTCCATTTTTACGTCTCGATAGAAAGACGAAAAGTCTACCGAGGCCGGGTAACCATGCTCGTTTGCGCGGCAAACTCGTCTCGTGCCCGACGCGAGCTAGGATTACCAAGGCGAACGTATAATGCTATCGGGATCCTTGGAATTTATCATGAGACTTTTTCTCGAACGAGGAAGAACGCGTATCCTGTGAAAGCAGGCCGGATAGACCGTGGCTGGGAGAGCCGAACAAATTTATCACCTGACGGGATCCTGGCAACGAGACTTTTCGTAATCCGCGTTAAAGAGAAGGAGCTATCCGAGCGTTCCAGGTAGCTCGAAGGAGGCTAGGAGTTTGGCCAACCGGCTAGCTCGAAGGAGCGACGAACGCTGTGATCGAAGGGAAACAGAGGAAGGAGAGATTGGTTGTAACTGGAACGCGCGTAAGGCAACGACAAAAGGATATGTCGATATTTACGTCGAGACACAGCGTGAATCAGGCTAAAGCCGAAGGGAAAGGACAAAGGCGTAGCAGCAGGGGTTGGTAGGTGAAGCAGAAACGAAGCTTGCCAGGCTGCCAGCAATTTCTGCCTTCCATTTCGACGCTCAGCCGTCGCCAATTTCGTAGCGAGACATTCAAATCTCGCCTCACGAAACGACGGGGAACCTGCGTCCGTGTTTCACCATTTTGGTCGCATCCGAATGTATTGGAATTCACTTTGACGGGATACTCGGACCGTGGGAGTCCGTCAGGCTCCACAACGGGAGGAGAAAGGCGCCCCCAGAGTCGAAAATTTAGCATTGGGACAGAGGAACGTAGAACAGCTAGCTAGCACGAGGGTTAAAGGGGAGCTACGGCGAGAGGGAAGGTGAACTCGAGGACAGTAGGATGAGAAAGAGAATAGGTGGAAGAATGGAAGGAGAGAGAGAAGATGTGAACAGTGGAACGCGGGCGCTTTACGATGATGGGGTTTCGCTCGTAAAAGCCAATGTAGTGCCACCCCTTCAACTCGCATTCGTTGTTAGCCCGTGTACATCGTATTCTCCTCTTTCTCCACTGGTTTGTCCGTCTTGCTCCCAGATGATCCAAATTTGATACGTTGTTCCGAAGAAATCGCTTCATTATTCGCCGGTCGTTGAAACTTCCTACCAAGCGGGTGAAGCGGGTCATATAATGATCGAGCACGATTGCTAATTTTACTTGATAATGCGGATCGTAATCGTCGTAGCGGAAGTTGAAATGCAACTGTAAATACGAGTCTCGATGTCGGAGGCGAGCGCCAATGCAGAGCATTTGCCTCGAACCGCAGTCTCGCCGGTGCAAAGCTATTTTTAATCTGCCGTCTTCGCTGCTTCTTATCGAACGGTAAAGGTCGTTCGACTCAGCGGCTGCTGCGGTCGAATTCTTTTATCTCCCTTGATTTTCCGCTTGGAAATGAACCGATTTAATAGGGTGCAATGAGACGGATGAAGCTCCCTGGTCGGCTGTAAAGGGAGCCATTCGTTTCACGGCTTGCGATTCGTCGACTGTAACACGTAAATGAAGTTTTGACGGTTTATCAGAATCGGAGAGAAGGATAGCGAGGTTTGTATCGCGCGGGGCTAAGTGAGAGGGGGGTGAAGGTAGCGGTGATCGGTTTGGTCAATGGCTGATAATCGTGACCACAGGCGGGGAATCGAAGACGCTCAGGCAATTGGGAGTTTACTCGTCACTTTTTTTCTTTTCGACTTCTACCTTTCTATAGCACGGCATCGAGGCAACCAACCAATTAGACGGCTGGAGCACTTAAAACCTAATTAGCCCCGAGTCGTGGCGTGATGGCGCAATGTACGAAACACGAACAACTCGGTGGGCACAAATCTTCAATTAATTATGGGCGCTCATTTCAACCTAAAACAATTAGAGTCAAAATATTCCGTTAAATCGCCTTATGGATGTTAACTGATTAAAATTTCTCGTGTTGCAACACTTCGAGGTTCGTTCGACTCGTCGACGAATTTTCATGGCGATCTTTCTGAGCCATCGCCATCGACTGTCTATGACACAATTGCCCGAACGAAGCGCGGAACAAATTTTATCGATGCATCGCGCGTCGCGTCGGTTCAATCGGCGATTCGCGAAATGACAATCGAGGCGAAGTGGATGATGCGTTTTGAAAAGTTTCACGCGTTCCCGGTACCGGACGCACTCACGCATGATTCTCGGGATCGGTACTCACTTCATTACGCGCGATGCGCGTAGACGGGACGAGGTCGGGGGTGTAGCAAAGTGCTCAAACAACAATCAAGCCACGAGGGATGGCGTTCAGTACATATTGTGGAACATCCGCTACTCCTGAACTCGACCGCGCCTCTTCCTCTCCCCTTCATCCCCTGTCCGAGCAGCTACCATTTAACCCCTTTAACTCTCGGCGCGATCAAGCCTGACACTTCGAATCGTGACCAGTGTCGTTGCGTACAAGGGTCAACGGTTATATTGCTATTTGTACAGTGGTAACTATCAATTTGCCGCCATCCATTACGGCGTTAAGAGGACGGATTTACGAACGCTCGGTAGAACACCCACGCATGATTCACGTGTGAATCGCTTGTGCTTACTTATCTTAAAAATATCTGCGTACGATGTACTAACTATTGGTAATTGTACTGCATTCAGCTTCAACGTTTTACATCACAGTTTGTCAACGTCAACATGTTTTTCATATACATAAATGTACAATATGTCTGTAATATTCTTCACAGTCGGCTGGAGTCGATGGATTTTTATGAACGAGGTGTCCAGCGATATGAAATTGTTTCGCGAGTCATACTGGCTGTATAATGTCACGTAGAATTTAATAATGCGGACGCTACATGCCATTTTTTACGTTATTATTACACAGTCACTTTTTTAATAATAATTGCACGTTTAATTTATGAGAATAGAGAGAAATGAAGTCCAGCTAATGAGTTCTCATAAGAAAATACATAGTGACGTAAGACGAAAGACATAAAATTTAAAGTGATGTTAAAAAAAAACTTAATTATAACTGAGATGACTCTCCTAAATAAGGGTGCAGAATATTCGAAGTTCCGCTCTTTAAAAAGTCCACCGTTCAGTCGGGTCCAAAGAGGAGAGGAATCTTCTGCCGCGTAATACATCTTACCGAGGACGGTCCTATACAAGTCCATAAATTCAAATTCGCAATATTTCACCAAGGCCGCTGACAAGCTACTAAACTTCACCCAGAAGAAAACTTCTACGTCACGTCTCCGTGACTCTGGCCTGGCGTGTTGCATCATAAATTCTATCGGCGGCCGAATAAGAAGCCCTGATATCACCTTTCGCGCCGAGCTCCGGTATCGGGGCCGGTTCCCTTCCGGGCTCCCAGCCACCCGTTCACCATGTAGGTATCTCCACCGACATACGTATATACGTACATACATACATACATACATACATACGTGCTGTACCGCGTGCTATGTGAACGACAGACTGCGCGTCCTCAGCCGGTATGTACAGTGCGTATACATCTACATACATCGTCGTGTTACGACAATTAGGTAACGGAATGCAGATTGCGGTCCGCTGCTACCCGTAGTTACCATACGAAGGGGATGCTACCACGGGGGTTAAAGGGGACCGATGGTGACGCGCCGCGCCAAGGTAGCACCGTTCGACCGTTTCACCGCCGCGTCGTGACAATCCCACGGGATGCAAACCAATTGAAACAGTCACCTCGTAAGAGGGTCTCTGCTAAACCGGGAACGTTTCGTAACGTCCTCGCTATTACCCGTTTCCCGCCGTATAATTTAGCACCTCGCGGAGGAAGACCGGGATTCCTCGGTTACGATTCAATTTTCCTTCATCTATCGGCGCGAGTTTAAAGGGAACGAGACATTCAGTTTAATAGTGATCGTACGATCGTGCGATTATACTATTACATTAAGCCATTAGTTAATAGAATCTGCTCTGAACCTGAATTATAAATGCAATCTTTCCATCCGTATTGTAAGACAAAATTACTCAACATTTAATCGAATAGTTTGATTATTTGTTGCGCATCAGTTAACACTGTCGGGCATTTCAGAAAATGCTACTATCGAATTCACAGTGTTTTTTGTTGGAAAAAACTTACACGATCGATAATAAAATAAGTAATCATCCCGGAAGTGACGCTTTAATCTCGTTACAGAATTTTCATTCGCCACCGCGTGTAAAGAATCGCGGGCACCGCTCATGCGTCGATGGACGAGCAGGAGCGTGGTGCGCTTGTGCACCTGTGTCGTTCAGGAACGGCATAAACCCAGGAAATTGCGCCCTCGGGGTATCGCCTTCGCGAACTCGCTCAGCCTACAGACGATTGCGTCTTCCGGACTTCCTGGATCCGTGTAAATGCAGTCGAATACCGAATTCGTTATACGATAAATCCTCGGAGCGTACGCGATATTATTAATTTCCTATCCTATCCTATCAAACCATTATAAAATACGTCGAAGAAGGTAACTGAATGAATATTCAATCGCTGTTCTGATTGCATTCGCGATAAGACGAAGCGGAGCGAGGGAATGTTCGCGAGGAACTTCGAACGCTCGAGAAGTATGCGCGATCGGATACGCGATACGGAGGGCAACGGTATCGATAAAAAGAAATCAGGTGTCGAGGGATCGAGGATTTTCGGGAAGCAGTTTACGTCACTCCTGTGCAGAGCCATTTCGGACTTTCCCGTTGACCGGCATCAGATAAGCCAATCGGGAAACAAACTTTTCGGCAGTATCGTAGCCTACCGTGCTCTTCTCCGTTCCTTCTTCCAACGGCCGGGCTTCGTTCTATCGGCCAGTCAGATCTTGAAACGATACGGCCGTATCTATAGTACTCCTAATAACTTCCGGTTTCTTTAATTGAATTTGATCAAGTGCCGTGTCTGCCTCTATTTCACCCTCGCGATCGTAAACCTTCGATTTGTAACCATATCTGTCGTTCACCGTTTTATTTATCGGTAACTTATTTTTGTGAGACTTTACGTTCCACGAGTTAAACGTATCGAGGATTTTCCTCCCACCGGTATCCTATCGTAAACATTATTATAACAGTGACAGATGGACATAAACATAAACCCTCCATTTGTACCGATTTCCATCCTTGTTCCCATCGAATTTCCACAATTCTTCTTTCGATATGAAGTCGAAGGAAAATCGTACAAAATTCCAATCGACTTTGAAGTAACTTTGAACATCATTCAAGTCGCGGTTAAGATTGTAATGATTAAAAAGAAACGATTATGAATGCAAGATTACATCAACAATTTACAGTCAACCACCTTCTGTCCTCGTTTCACCGCGAAAATATTATTCCGCACCAAGAAATTTCTCGGTGAAAATCGTGCGGGATGCTTACGAAGGTCTCAGCGCTTTTCAATAGCATTCGAATAAGAATTCGGTCGATTTCGTGGGCGTTTCGGTTCGATGGTCACTGAGCGCAAATTTCATGAACTGAAACTGTCGTTTTTAGAAGTAACCTCTGTTAGATACCAAGGATACCTGCTGGATTCTCAGGACCGAGATATTAATGACTCGGTCGGTTCGTCACGTATCGCGTTATCATGTGACTAACGATGCGACACGGGAGAAACGTAAGAAGAGGATCTCCCTCTCACCTGCTTCCACGTTCCGACGTCCGAGATACTCCGATAATAAACTCCTTGCACGCTTTCTAGCGTTTCCTGCCCAGCATCGTACTTCATACTCTAGACGACAGGAGTTGAGACGGAATTTTTATTTCAAACCGCTCTAAGTCTATTCTTCTATCAATGGAAACGCGTTAAGTACGTGTTCCTCGAGGAAACGAAATCGACCTTTGCTACAGAGTGAATCCCATGGCACGGGAGAGGTTCGATCGCGATATTCTTCAAAAATAAGGCGCCTCTCGAGCTATTGAGATGCAACGCGGAGGATAACTTTTTCCCGGGGAAAAAGGGTGCGAGTTCACGGCGAAAATGTATAGAAGAAAGTTTCGTTCGGTTCCTTCGGGTAATATAAAACTTGCCGCAACCACGCCCTTGAGTCTTTCACTTCGGGGGATAAATATTTTCTTCGTTGCCGGGAAAACGAACTTTTGATCGCGACGGAGTAATCACTCCAAAAGTGATCGCGTTTAAAGACGGTCCGTTGCGTCTAACGAAAAGTCTCCACGTTCTATTATGCGTTTCGTGGTTTAATTATACAGTCAGCTAAAAAATTCCGATTTTTGTGTAATTCTTAAATTAATTCCAATCGATGAATTGAAAGTTAAACAATTCTTCAAGGAATTGGCAAATTGTTCATGAAATAGAATTAGGAGAATATCAATTATCAAATGTTAAGATGCGATGACCTCAATTGTTGAAGGAATCTAGGAAAACAGGTTTACCTTAGATAGTGACTAGAAGATAGTCGATGCTGTTCCATAGCGAAGGGGATGCACGAGGTTACGTAGGTTACTCATGGTTACGTAATCTCCGACATAAATCCGGACACGTTATACGGAGCAGTAACTTCCGGTTTCGGAAGGTAGTATAGCCGCAAAGCAATTTGGACCGGTGCTACCATGCATAAGTGATCCAACGATCGGTAAAGTACACAAACCTGTCACTTATTGCGTAACTACCATCAGTCCTATCAAGTAGTTTCTTACGATTTCGTCGAGTACGGCCTCGTGACTATGTGTGGTGTATCTTTTTCCACTTCTCCCCGCGAGCAGCCACTCTTTCCTCACTCTGTCCTTTTATGTTCGTTGCATTCGCGCGAAGGAAGAGACTCGTATCGTACAGTTACAAGGCTGCCCCTAAATCCTTCCGAGTGAGCGGTGCCACCGTGAAGAACATACAGAAGCAACTTCTCACCCTCACCGTTCGTTCAACGTGCCTGTTAAAGGGGGTGAAAGCAGTATCTATCTCTACCTCTAGCCGGCACCAGGGGCTGCCGCTCCGCGCCGGTGCAGCTTTCGAGATTTATTTATCGCGTGGCTCGGACCCTTGTCCTCTTCGACTATTCCTTATGGACCCTGGAAGCACTCCTTTCCACGATTTTACCCCGAACTATTCGGCCACGGCGCGACCTAAGTGATAAACTCGAGAACCTCCCAACCCACTTCGCCCTCCTCATTGAATCCCCATAATAGTTCTCGAAAAGTGAACGGCGGGGAGAGGGTTGTCCCTTCTCTTTAAGGTTTACCCATTCACCAAAAACTTGGACGTAGCCCGCATGACGTGTAACGATTATAAATTACGATCGGCTGGTTATCCAAGAGGTAGAAACGACTTCTAGATACTTTTCCCTTTACCGGCGGTCTCCGAAGGAAAGATCGACGAGTACAATACGTATGAGGCCGGTATAATACATCGAAACGGGACGAAATGCCTTTTCACAAGTTCTTTTGAGCTTTCAAAGCTCGGAACAATATCTGACTTGAGATTGGGGTCGCGGGAAGTCCCTCGGGTAAGAAGTGTTATCTACGTTTCCCCAAGCCCGAAACGAGAGACCCCCCGCCGACCACCATTCAGGCCACCTTCAACCCCTTTTGCCGACCAAGCACTCACCCCTCCATTTTAATCACTACTTCTGATAGCCTCGTCGATTGGATCGGGGACCTTTTCGTACACCCGGTGTGCCTCTTCGATTTTGAAACGCGATCCCACTCGATTACGACCGTTACGATTTAACTTCAGAAATCTGTATGTCTTCCGATTAGGACCGCTCGTAATTAAATAAATACCCAGTAAATGATGATTACTTTATGTTTCATCAAAGATCTCGCCAGACACGAAACGCTTATAACAGCAATGAGACTCAGAGTTAATTAAAGTTCAGTACCCTGGACAATGGTTTATTACGCGTTCGTACTGCTGTTATACTCGTCTTTGGGGTGCATTCAACGCGTAATAACGTTGCCGCTTTCTTAGTACTTAAGACGGGAAGCATACTTGTTCCAGCGCGAGAGCGAAGTTCGTACATACGACAACATTCCAGGATTTAATCTGAAGGATT
This sequence comes from Ceratina calcarata, assembly GCF_001652005.2. Classification (NCBI taxonomy): domain Eukaryota; kingdom Metazoa; phylum Arthropoda; class Insecta; order Hymenoptera; family Apidae; genus Ceratina; species Ceratina calcarata. The sequence goes on along the minus strand of NW_017139431.1, from coordinate 1,048,439 downwards.
ATTTGCGGCAAATATATTATCTCGACGCAAAAATTGTAATCTTGCGACATTCCGAGTTTACTATTTTTAACGCAATTAAATCTTTTACAAAGCGGAAGCACTGAAGTTCAAGAGGGTGTTCGTTCGTAACTTTTTCAACGCTGGATATTAATAGGTAACGATGAAAGTTCGTCACGCCGTTTAGAGTAAACGTACCCTACGGAAACGGCCGAAGCTGTGAAAAGACCTTAAAGACCATATTCTGCTGGCCTGCTATTAATCCCTCGATCGTTCAAGTGCTAATTATTCGCCCCGGCCTAATGATCCCAATTAAAATTTCCGCCGGATAGCCTCCATCCCCACGGAATCTCGCATTATTAGTCTCCTTCTTCACTCTATTGCGGCAACATTTCTGTTAGATGTATTTGCTTCATTTATAACTATTCAACAAATGTCAAAAACAATTGCCATTGCGTATATCAACGCGTACATTAATTTCTAATTAGCGATTTAAATAATTATTGTTCATGTTTAAGATTTCGTTTTATCATTTTCACACTGTGGTTACTTTTATTCAGTCTTCTTTGCAAATTGTTTTATCAAAGTACGTTCTACGCGAGTTTGATGAATTTGAACCATCGTGACAACAGTAAATAGTTACTGTCATCGAAGTATACAAATAGTTTTGATAGTTATACAATATGTAATAGGTAAGGTATGTACAGCCTCGAATATATCGTGTAGCGCTTCCGGTACTAGCCGGGATGGTTGTCTTGGGGAGGACTGGATAAAGGGTACAAGGCGGTGGTAGGGACGGATTTGGTGATGTAGCTGCCTGAGATGTAGCCGCAAGCTATGCATGGAATGTTCCTGCACAAGTCGGTAGATTGGGGGTGCGAAAAGGGGTGGCCTGATCCCGGACAGTGCCATCTTAATTAATTTCCTCTCAATCCAGATTCGCACCGTCGCAGGATCTTCGCACGCTGCGCTGTGCAATCATGTTGTATACTTGCATCGATTGCTTCGCTCTGGGGCATGCATTCTAATTAGAGCTGAGCTAAATAATGCGAAACTTATTTAAACAGCACCTTCAGTTAGGAAGTTTAAGAAAAACCCGGCCTTCATTGCTTTACACAAATTGAGAGTTTAAACTGCATGACAATAGAGTTCCGAACGAAATTGATTTGCACACTTTTTTTAAAGTTCAATTCAATTATTAGTCTCCAAATGCGAGTTCTATCTCGGTAATGTTCGAAAATTTATATTGCTGTTTCAATTGGGAAAACAAAACAGAGAGAAAGCGACGGTGGAGCTCCTTAATAAGATACGTTCGTAAACGACCACCTTGTACAAATCCGATTGGACCAGAACGGTTAGAACGGGCGACTAGTCAGCCAATTGTCCCTCTGGAGTGGAACTCCTGATAGCCAGTCTCCGTTCGGAGGAGTACAGTCTAGAAGACGGCCAGGAGATGTTATATTTTCCTCCGAGTCCGTCTGACCCTGACAATAAGAATTAATCGACGTCTCGCCGTCCTACGTTCGCGACAGTTCTTCCATCCCCATTCCGAAGGTTCATCGCCATTGTGCGCACGATTCTGGCAAATAATTTCTTCGTACGTTTCCACAGGACGATCGTTCCTCCCGTCGTAAAATCTTTCAAGGAACGTACTCGTAATATGTACGTGAGACGCCGCGCGCCACGTCGCGTCGCGTCGCGTCGTAATCCATTGAATTAGCGATAACTTTGATCGTCACTCGATGCGTACCTACATATTTATTCCCTGAGCGAAATTTTACAGTCCCACCGGGAATTTTTATTAGCTTGATAACCATACTTCTTTTCTACTTTGTTTCCATGAGACTGCGGTCTTACAGCGAAGAATGTGGCATTGCGTGGAAATTGATGTCTCTTAGTACAACGTCGTATAAAACGTAATTTTCGGAGCAATAGAACGGACAGAGACGAATGGATATAGGTCGGCGTCCCCGTTACTGCGACCAGTCATTCTTTATTCCTCCTTCTCTTTCTTGCACTTCTTTTAATCTCGTTGGGAATCAAACAATAATTACTGGCCCATCGAAACTCCGGCCGTTATACTTCGATTGATTTCGGTCAATTTACTCGAGGTATTAACTATTCCTTTCCGTTATAGCACCATCGCTCCGTAGTTGCTACCATTTCGCGACGCAAACCGATATCTGATATGTCGGTTAATTAACTTAGTTTCAGTTAGGGTACCGCTCTCTAGTTTAGGCCAGGCCTGCAACACATTCCGGTTGCATCGAGTATCTCGTACGGTGGATGCTAACAAAACTTTCCACGCTTTCGTTTCGTTTTTTAGAATGAAAAATAGGAAACATATTCAGCAAAAGATCAAGTAAATATTTTCGTGTATTAGCAAAAAAATACGCGTTTTCCATAGCCCCCGGTAAGTTGTGTTTGCAACGAACTATTGTTTGCGTGCAAACATAATATTGTTTAACGTTATGCTGGGTTAAATCTAGACAACTGTTATGAGCACTAGCTGTTTATATTCTGAACTATTGTTTGCTCTGTTAATTACGGAGTGCGGGCGAATTTGGACATACGAATTTAATATTACATGCTGCGCGAAAATGTTCGCTAAGTTACGAGACAAGCGTCGCCAGTTTCATATATTTTCGAGATAGAAGCTATTGAGTTAACTATCCTTACCCACCGGGATCAAGCAACGGCGCGTTAGGAAGTTATAAGTCTTTAAAGTTTAATTTTAAGTTGAACTCTCTGGTGGAAAGTTAGTTTAGTTTCAGCTTACTTATACTTTTGCGGTCAAGTCTTGGAACCTTAAGAACCCCCGAAGATTTTACAATAAACTTGGAATGGTTTATATCTAAGGCGGTGGGGACATAAAAGTGTAGTAGGACACATGTACACCACTTCGGGTCAGATTTCATCTCTCCTAACGTCCAGTTATGTCCTGTCCTATCTCCTTTATATCAGTACCCTAATTGTTCAAACGTGCCACCACGGTTTTTAAAACCAAACGAAGTCTCGTAAATTACGCGATCAGAGGCGTTCGAAAACGAGGATTACTTTATTATCGGATGAAACTTCCAATTCAATTAATTAGCCTGTTGGAGATTAATAAATATAGATTTTGTACAGAGCGTTTAATAACCCTTCAACATCCCATTAATCGTACCAATCGAATCGATTCTTATTAATCAACTTTATCACTTATTTTATCTGATTCGTGGGTAAATCAAATGTGAACGATGTAATTATGTTTTTATTAATGCTTGAAATCCTTTCGAATTCGGTAGTTGTGAGAAATAACAAATGCAAGTTAAAATTTGATAATCGGATCATTTGGAAAGTGAAGACTGTTTGTTTCCTAAAATACTAAAATAGTGATTCAACTGATGTCCTTATATTTTGACTCTACAGATTTTCATCGAAACGTTTATTTTAATAGAGAGAAACTGAATTCCCCTGGTTTATATAGTATTTTTTATGAATATCTTCGCCTCTTATTTTTATTACATTCGTAAGAAATATTTAATATATTCATCGTTTCCTGCGTAAAATAATTATTATCGTATTATAAATTTAATAAGAACTTAATAGAATTATACCAAGTCTATTGTTCTTGGCTGTTGCGTACAAATGTATTGAAGTAAGGAAATAAGCTTGTCTTGCGAGAACATAAACGTTTACACAGTCAGCGTAAGTAACATTAAACACGAAATCTATATAGTGTTATTACGGTGCATACTAGTAAACATAATATTACGAAATGTTAAACTTATTTATTTTTTATTTCTGCTCTTCTATGACCCTGAAGACTACTATATACATAGTTGAACTCGTCTTAATGCCCGCGTTCATATGATATAAAAACTGTTTTTGAACGAATGGATTATAACTATGATTATTCATCTATTTTACAATCGTCGTATTACTAAATATCTGATTAAATCATGGCAAGAGCACACTACATTTAACATTCGTCTTTCCAGAGAAGTACCTGACGATCCACAAACCTTCTTATATGTGAACAAAAAGTGTAGCCCCGTAAATCCATGTTCTTAGCTAATTTTGTGGGTGGGATAAAACATTGGACATTCTGTCTTATCGCGTCGCTATCAGAGTTTATCCCTTAAGTATTAATAACAACTGTCCCATTCACTATCAGAATTCATTTAAATTCCAGTAGTTGTCTAGTGAACAAAGGGATATTTGTAAGCAACTTTTAAGGGCATATTAGTGGCGGAAAAGGCTTGAAAATAATGGAACAGAAAGATAAGGCGAAGGGTAACTAACCTTGAGTCTCCGCCACTGCTTCCACCCCGTGGACGTTGAAGGTGGTGGTTACGGCGAGGCGCAGCGCGGGGGTGTCGATTCCGCTTTGGCCCGAGTCGTAGCGACGCTAGCGCCGCAACGGAGGCTCCAGTCCGAGCCCAGCATCACTCGTGGTGGTTTCGCGCGCGCATATCCCGCCAAGGTGCGACTACTTTTCGAGGATATAGAAGGAAATTCCGTCCTGGCGATTTCGCCACGCTTTCGAATTCGTTTCCTTGCGACACTTGGAAGATCATGAAATAATCGACTACGTGTGTCACTCAGAAATAATAACGAAATTCAAGTAAATACGAAGCACGAGATAGTCCGCCGCGTACATTTGTAATGAGCGAAAAGCGTCCAGTAAACACAGACGGTCGTCGAATAGAATTCTCGAACATGTGAAGAAGATGGAAAGATTGTTGCTTAAAAGTCGCAGACAATCGCCGACGAACGCACGTCCGGAACCGCAAGGAATAGGTTATAATCAAACGTGTCCCCAGTGATTTTATTCTAAGTGTGTGCCGCGTTATAACAAACAGTCCGACTCGGTGAAAGTTAATACGATTTAGATCGTGAAGTTCAATAAATCATTAATTCGTCGCCATTGAACGATCAACGTGAACAACTTTTACAGCACGGGTGGAAAGTTCTACTACGCATCGACGCCGTGTAATCACGTTCGCAGGAATGCGTAGCGCGGTGCTTCGCGTTCATCACGGTGCGTCGCGTTCGGCCGTTTGAAAATGCTAGTGGAAGTGCGAAATCGGTGGCATCGATCCGTTGATCGGCGATAAATAAAAACTCGTGCGTGTTCGTAGGAACCGCGGCAGAGAAAAGAGAAGGAGAATAGACAGTGACAGTGGGGGAGGAAGAAATATCACGAAAGAGGTAGGCAGGAACGAAATTAAAGTGCGCGAGCTAGTTACTGGAGCGCGAATGATTTGTAGGTCGGATATTTCGAAAATTGCGACCTCCGCCAGATGCCTAGAGGAATGTTTCACCGAGTGATCCTCCAACCGACGAATCGATTCTGAATCGAAAACTCTCGCCCTGGTTGCTTGTAAACGGCCCGTCTTTCTTCTCCCTTCTGCCCCAAAGCGTCCCGCATCGGCACGCTTTCCCCGAGCGTAATTACGCCAAGTGTCGCAGCGGAGAAAAATACGACTCCTCGTCCGTACAGAATAGAAGATTGCCGTTACCGAACCGTTCGTGTTTGTCTCCGAGCTCGGTCGAATATTCTCGCGTACGTGTACCGTTTTTCTATTCGCCGTCGTTCCACATCGCGAAATACATTCACGTCCGGCCCGGTCACGCGAACGGACGTTCCTAGGTGAATAAAGAAATCGAATAACTCGGGCCCTGTGATAGTGCGTGCGGTATAAAAGGAACGACGATATTCCAAATGGTGATGGTAAGGAAAGGTGGCCGAGGGAGGTCAAGGATTCCAGAGTGCAACCACGGAGCTACATGAGTTTCATCTACAGTCGGGACGCTTGATTTCGTGGCATTGTCCGCACCCTGTACGCGATCCAGTGTTTCAAAGAGTGAATCGCCTTCGTGTACGCGGCTAACGCTCAACAAAGGAAATACTATCTTCCTAAAGGTGAGTTGGATACCGCCCCGTAGGCTTCCTCTACCGTCACGAACCGACCCAGCAACTACTAGTTGAATCCCCTGCTCGGTTTCCATAAAGAAATTTCGCTTCGTTGAAATTTGATAGACCGCGCTCTAATACGATCAAATTTTTACAATGCCAAACTAGTAGAATCTTCATCACGGACAACGCTTGCGAAACGAAATTTCTATTCCGGCATATACACGCTTTGTTCCTTTACGTCTGCTTGTGACGTATGAAGTTTCGCTAGTCGAGTTTTCCAAGCTGTTATAACTGAGTTTAATTAGAGGGTAATAGCTTGCGAACAGGAGCTCGGTAGATGGATCAAGATTTAATTAAAAGAGTAATTAAGGCGTGACCCGGACTATTATCTACATTAAGTGTAGAAATATTGCATAGAAGGAAGTGCGAAAATTAATGTAAGGCGTCTTGGAGGAAAGAAGTATTATTATTTCGATTGGAATACATCTTGATCCTTAAGGGAAGTCAAGCGGCAGGGAGGACAAACCTTCCCGGGTCTTTATTAAAATTTCAGTCCTTCTATTTTCCCGATAAAGTTTACCGATACTCCAACTCGTGTTAGCTCTTTTAAAGCCGCCTTCTACGGAGCGTTATTAGTTTCCTTAGACAATGCTGCGTTAAATTTATTCCGGCCGCGCCACGGTTCGGATACTTTGATACTTTAATTACTTCTCCTCACATGTATTCGTCGCGATTTACAAGTTCTAATCTCTCTACAGCCAGCGCAACGGGGCGAAGCGCAAAATAGACGTTAACTCCTCCCAAGAATTCTAATCCGCGTTCAACGACTAATACCAATTTTAACATTTAAACGAGAAACAAATGCGTGTGACTCGTGTGTGCATACACGCGGCTGCATCTACATATTATAAAACGAATGGAACTGTAAGCTCTCGATGAAACGTTCGACAAATATTTACGGTGCGTTTGTATGACGGAATCGTGTCGACATCATCTAGAAAATTTATCGAAACAGCAACTTCGTTCCTGCGCTCGAATGCAAATATACGAGCGGGCCACCGAGTGTTTCTGTCGTAAAATGTATGCGATATTTTATGGACGTGAACCGGTGAGCCGATTCGGCCAGCTAAATAGTACATAATTCGCTGCGAAGACGATTCAAGATTGTTTGCACTTCGTACAAACACCATTTAAAACCCGATGCAAGCAAGTGTAACTGTCTTTTTTAATCGACCATTTTTCGGTCTAATTAATCCGAGCTATCGCTGGAATATCTGCTTTACTTTGCTTGTAAAATAAGTCGCCAAGAGGATGGACTTAATTTCCGACTTAAAATTATTGATAAGCTTGCTTCCCAAGAATATTGATTCAGTTATGAAAGATATTAAGCTTCTTAATTTTTTTTACCTGTCTTGTCAATAATTGTTGATACGCAATTTACCTCGATGAGACGATATAGATTAAATAACGGGAAATCAGATAACTTTTTCAACATCCTTTTAGCGTGTGTACATCATCAGATG
>NW_017139431.1:998395-1037717 GCF_001652005.2 Ceratina calcarata | reverse complement strand
TTATGGACGTGAACCGGTGAGCCGATTCGGCCAGCTAAATAGTACATAATTCGCTGCGAAGACGATTCAAGATTGTTTGCACTTCGTACAAACACCATTTAAAACCCGATGCAAGCAAGTGTAACTGTCTTTTTTAATCGACCATTTTTCGGTCTAATTAATCCGAGCTATCGCTGGAATATCTGCTTTACTTTGCTTGTAAAATAAGTCGCCAAGAGGATGGACTTAATTTCCGACTTAAAATTATTGATAAGCTTGCTTCCCAAGAATATTGATTCAGTTATGAAAGATATTAAGCTTCTTAATTTTTTTTACCTGTCTTGTCAATAATTGTTGATACGCAATTTACCTCGATGAGACGATATAGATTAAATAACGGGAAATCAGATAACTTTTTCAACATCCTTTTAGCGTGTGTACATCATCAGATGTATCTGAAAACAATTGTCGTAACTATAAATCGAATTTCAATTCTAATTTATTTAGTGATTTTTCATTAAATATAATTGCTCGTTTGTTCATAATACTTTCTGAAATGATTCTCGCTTCTGTAAAAGGAGATTAAATTCTTCAACTAATAATGAGTAGCAGGGAGTAACGTTTTTTAAGAATTATGTTTTATTCTATCAGAACTTAGTGTACGCCTTTGAAAGTATACTTACAATCGGCTCGTTATTGGAACTGTTCAGCAACCCATTTCTCTTTTGCCGACTGTGTTTTTAATGAAAATATTTCAAGTTCTTTTATAAACTCTTTTCGTATTTATCTATTAAAAAATATTTTGCTGATTTCTTATTATTGTTCTGTCAATTGTTTAATGTAATGAAAAACTTTGATTGTTTTAATTTCAATTAAAAATATATATTAGAAAATTGAAGAAAGTTTAACAATTGAAAGAATAACAATCTTTTTCGAATTCAATGAAATTGTTGGCGTTTTGAGTATCGAAAGAATGCTGAAGTGGAATTCGAGTATAATGGGCGAATCTAGTGCGAAACTGAAATGATTGATGGGAGAATGTAAGGGTGGGCAATGCGGCGGCGACGGTGGCGGCGGGCACGGTTGAGGAAACAGCTCAGCGAACAAAAGGGTTGAGAGGAAGTAGTTATGCTTGTGTACAGAAGCCCGCTCGACGCCTAGGATGCTCGAACGCAGTTAACTTGAATGCTTCCGATAATAGTGATAGTACTGGCAGTCATCAACCGACTGGCTCCGCTTAATGAGTTTTCCAGCCTTTCCTGCTGACAGGCATTTGTCATCGTTCGACTTGGACCGTGCAATTTCTGCCGCGATCCTTCTTCCTCCGTTAGATGAGTAAAATCCTATCCACTTTAGTTTCAAACGTACGTAGCGAACTGAGAATTCTAATGGTGTTCGTAAAATGATGTAGATCTTCGTTGCCGTCTTGAAGGATTCAACATATCCTTTAAATAAGATCATAAAATTGTAACATGAATGGCCACGATGACAAATATTTTTAAAAGTTCGCGGTGCATCGTATTATTGTGCTCGCCTAGTTTAATGATTATTTCGTTTTTGAATTCAATTAAAAAACACATCCATCTATTATGAAAACAGCGCATGCACATCATCGTGCAAATTTTCGTTAAATACTTTCGACGATCGCTAGTCTTTCGCGTAAAACATGAGCGATGGTTAACGTGACAAAAAGCAATAGATACGAGGAGTGCAAGAGCGTGGGACCGTTACCGGAATATATAATCCCATTTCCGTTCAATATTCAGGAAGCCGGCCGTGCCGCAAACGGGTCAAACTAATCACTCACGGGTTCGCGTGGGCATAGCGATTCTATACGTTTCGCAGCGAAGCGAAGGCCGATTAGCAGATTTGTCATGCGAGCGGGGCATTCCTACCGTCGAATACCCTATTAGTGGCCCCGACGAGACAATAGGATGTATTCAAAGACGGGGCAGCAAACTCTGGCTATAAGTGAACGCTGCCTGTCTGATCAATGGGAATCCTATATTTCGTAGGGAAACAGTACGTCATCCTGTGGAATTCTGTGCGTGACGTCGTCTCTTCCACTTCCACTTTGAAGTGGATTAATGCGCGACACGCGGGACTGATGTCACCGCGCTTGCAACAAGAGCCGCGTTACAACGTGTACTATTAGCCGAGTGTACTAGACGTCGCGAAATTTACGGTTGCCGCAAAAAATAATGTAATCGCGTGACTTTTTAATCGTTTACGATTCATACGTGTCGCTTGAGATTATTTAACTTTTATACCTCTGGCAATTGTGAACAACTCCGAGCGACGGACGCCGCAGATAAATGTGTTTTATTTTCATTAGATCAAAATAACTTTACAATTAAGTTTCATACATTTCATTTACAAATTATCGTGCAAAAATATATGATAGTTGCAATACATGTTGCAATTGTTAGAATTTATTATGTAACGTAGAATATCGAATGAATTTATGTATAAGAGAGGCGGTATTGTTACAACATTCACCGAGGAATGGGGCGGCAGGAAAACGAGCTGTTGTTTGTACGTCAGCGAATCGCGGAGCTACTGATTATCCGTGTTTTGATTAGAGCCGCGCGGTATCAGTACGTTAGTCGCGTTCCTCCACGGGTGGATTATGCGTACAATACTACAGTGTTACATGGAGGTGAAACGGAGTTCAGTTGGCTATGTTCGCCTCGAGGCGTGACATCGCGTATAATGATCCGCGAAACTACAAGTGTGCAATGAAAATTTTGTTTGTATTAGCGCTGGTCGTGCATACTATCTACGTACCCTTCGCAATGCGCATCGAAAATTAGCTTCTGAATTTGTTCAGCGATAGGAGAGCTCTAAAACAAACACAACTAATCTAGTTGATCGACAAGGGTGAGTCGCCTAATTCCTAGTAGAATTTTCGCAGGATTCTATTTTGTATGCGAGTCTACTTAACTGTGTAATGCACTTAGATAATTGCTCGCTCGCATTAATCCGTAAGACGACTCTCAATAATTGCTAGCGAATTGCGGATCTTATGTATCCCTTTAACGCAGTTAATCTTCCCGAAGTCCTGAACGGTAATCTTACGTATCACGTTAATGCGCACTCCTTAATATGTAATATCTTCGTTATATCTTCTATGGAATTGTATTCCAAAGTCTCTTACATTTGACTAGGTCTGCTTTAATGTTTGAGCTCTCGCAAAATGTAACCACAGTACCTACTTCTTGCATTGGCCCAATTCTTGCAAGTGTTCGATCCACGCGAGCCTTGAGTTTTACCTACGCTTCTTCTTTTCGTTTCTCCATTGTTACTCGTTGCCTCCAGAAGTAGGGAACGTACGGTCTCCGTGAACTTCTTGTGCGGCCTCTTTGTACGGTTCCAAACGTTATTTATATTTTAATGTGCTTAATTATTTTCAAACAAGAAACAAATGCAGATATCTTATTAACTTAAATTTTCCATCAGATTTTAAAATTATTTGGTTAGTTATTTATAACTTAATATTATTTTTCTTTATTTTTACTTTTCTTTATAAAGTAATAAATTTGTGTAAAAATTCTTCTACATATATTATTTTTAATTGAACTGGTATTTAAATATGTAGTTGTTTATTAGAATTTAAAGATCTGGATGAATATAAGAAATTATAGCGATCTCCTTTATTACTGCCTAATTTAAATGTGGCCTCTAGTAGTAAAAAGGTTCCCCACCTCTGATCTAGACTGTTTTCTTTTACTCATGCCGCACACTCGGAGGACGAGCGATTCTAAGAAATCCATCTTCCGAAGTCGACTTCCGGTCGGTGACCATACATACATATATCCGGGACAGAGACTATATAGTATACTTTGCCTTATCTATAGCGATAAGAGAACTACCATTCAAGTTGCATTACGCGTCGATGGAAAATCAGCAACGCATTTAATCGGCTGGGGGATATTTGTTAACGGGTAATATTCAGCGACACAGCAGAAAAGTGTCGCTAATGGTTATCGGTGCTAATATACGGGCGAAAGGAGCAATAAACCAACTAGATTTGACAGAATTACGAGCACGCGCGGAAAGCATAGAAAACGTGTTACATTTTACATTGCAGATTTACAGCGCACTATGTCGCATACTTATACCTACATGTTGGATATGTAGGCGTATGTGTGCACGGTTTTATATTCTACATAATATCGTATAAGTAATCGCGCGACTTACGTTCAACCGAATATAATCCTTTGACACGCGACGGATATCAGTTTATTTACCAAAATTCATGCCGCGGATAACGCTTTAAAATGATGAAATCTCTACGAGAACATTTTCCTGAAATCCGTTTGAAGTTGCTGAAACGATAACTTGAAACGACGAACGTCGCTCTAGACCCTACAGTCTAGATGGCAGAATGAGAAGTAAATTACAGCTTTTTTTACTCTGAGATAAGTGCTTTTTTCTATTCGGCGATAACAAGTTATTCTGAGTGAAGGGTGGATGTGAAGGCAGGGTCACTCTACATAATTGTAAGTCTTAGGAAGTTAGTGAAAATATATTAGAGGTACATTTCGTTACTATTTCACGGTACAAAAAATATATACGAATTTCTCAGCAAATAATATTAAGAACGATTACAGTTCCTTCGTAATTACTTTTTCCATCGTTTGTAAAAGCATGCAAAGAATGTATTCTTCTATGAGAATAATTAGCTTAGTACAGAACAGTCGATGTAACATATTGCAAGTCATCTCAAAGAGAAGTCTGGACTTTTAAGAACTCGCGATCGAAAAAAAGTCGCCAATTCACGGTATGATCATTAGGCCACGCTCTCAACGAACCCTTTTAATTGGACCGCATTGTTGCATGCGAGAACGTTCTAGATTCGCCGCAGCTTGTATCGGCCTGTAACATGCCAATTAATTGTTCAGCTTCCGTGCCTATTACAAAATTTGAATCTCATTTAATCTTATCTTGGCGTGGTTACAATAAATATTCATGTCGAACGGTTAGAAATTACGGTAAAATACGTGTCCATGCGTTGCCGCGATGTTAAAAAATACTCACAGCCGTAATGAGGGAACGTATTAGCCTGGGTAATTAAATTGAGTCATTTCTGTTACTCCTGTGCGTATAATTTCGTTGGCAAAAACACGCTGATGTGCAAATATTCGACATTAAACAACTACCACGGCGTAGCAGCTAGAATGTAAAGTAGGATCCATGTTGATTTTCAGCTTTTGCGTCGAGGGATCGCGTGTTTGCACGGTCCCAAACACGCATCCACACGATACGTTCATGTGACACTAGCCCGAAGCGATTTACATTGTCCATATGGAATGGTAGAGTAAACATCCTGCACATGTAGTCCAATTTTCCGGTGACATTTACTTCAATTTTCGCCTTAAAGGATTATATATTTGATTAGGTTTCCGAAAGGTTGAGGAAATTTTTTTAAAACCATTGCAGATTCTTCGAGGCATTTTCCCTAAATATTTCACACACGTATTTCTAAAATGACATAAGTCAGAAGTTAATGTCTGGAAAAATTGAAAAAATTATTAAATGTGCTTAACGAAAAAATAATTGCATAACCAATTATTTTTGCAACATTTATACATGGTAAAAAAACGTGATTCAATATTATTATTACACACTATTTTGTTGCATACTCAATTGTTTATATGTCACTCTTGCCGAATCAGTGGAAGGCAGTTCCAAAATAAGAACAGTGACACTAGTGCCTTATAGAGAATGAGAAGCTCATTTGGTACACTTTTGGTGTTTGATAGAGGACTGCTTATCCAATTCTTGAATAGTGATAACTCAAAGATACAGATTTTTTACTTGTGTTATTTTAAAAATACGTGTGCGATTTAATCTTCAGTTTCATAAGAATAAATGAAAATATTTCGAAAAATGACGCTTATTCAAAATCGTTTTGTTCTCACGATTCAATAAATTTTATTGAATAAATTATCACAATCAGAGAACAGTTATCGAAAATTGAATACGTTTAAAGGTTAATATAACAATGAATATGAACAAGGCTCTCAACCATCACGGACGCGTAATCCTTTAGAAAGGTATTAAAGGGCAACTAGTTTAATCTAGCATAATCTGCACACTTTCGATTTATTAATGACTTTATTTAATCAAGTAATCCGTGATAGAATCAGTTCACGCCAGATGAAACAGCGCTCTCGCTACAGCCAGAACAGACTTCACTTCCGCAAATTACCCCCGTGCGTCGCGTTTCGTCGCAAATCCATCCCGATAATGGCGTCGATTGTTCCCATTTAAACAGCAATCTGCATTAAGTTCTGCCGGGAAGGGTGCGCGTTTCGATGCGCTGATTATGCCGTTTAACGCAGCGGCACCGTGAAATTACGAGGAAAAACGTTTCCAACCTCGTCTTACTTACAGGTTCATAGGTACCTATCGCGTGATGCGATGGCTGTATTCTCCTTGCACCCTAACCGTGAACGGATTCCCTCGAACGAACGCATTTAAACCGGTGCCGTATCGACGTACGCTGCAAATGAATACGGAACGTTATCCACGTCCTTGCGTGCCTGTCTCTGCGTATGGGTTTATGGAAGCGTGGTCAGGTTGCGCGGTTTCCCGGAAGCGGAACTCTCTCGAATTTCAACCGCTGATTCTTTCATTTGATTCAAGCAGACATGCTGCAGTCTTTACCAACTAGTTTTAGCGTCATGGATTGCGCGCTGGTATCTCTTCCTCTTACTCTTCTCTTACTATCTCCCCGAGAGGTTGTCGGTTGCATAAGGGCGTGGACTTCGCGTTACGTTAGTTTAGGAGCCTTTACCGGAAGAGGGTTGCACACGACCGATGCGGAGTCGTGACTTGTGCTCTCTCGCTACTTGAAGAACCTAATGCAAGGGGTGGTTATGGTCTCCGACTCGGCTGCGACGGGTACGTGCATGAATATTTTACAAAAATGCACGCTTCACAGAACCTAGTCATCCCCTATTCACGGTTGCTGGAATTTGTCGTGGCGCACAGTGGATGGTTAAGTACACGCCGCCACTGAATCCTCTGCTTGTTACAGAGCAGCTATTGTCTGTCCTTTTTGAGCGTTACGCTTGTGCCGCGTCCGTTCGATGTTATGCGTCATTCCTCTGCTCTAAATACACACAGTCTACGGGACGTTTCGGAAGGAGGACTTTCAGTTTTACTTCGAGTACTCGTGTGCATAATACGTATATACGTGTATCACGAGAAACTTGGAAATGGAGATCGATAAACATCAGTCGAGAACGCGGGGAAACTATTATTTTCCGTAATTGTCGATAAAGTTCTTGGGTCGAACGCCGACACTGGAATTTACCGAACGAACAAACTAATAACGTAAGACGTTAAGCATTGTTTGTAAGAAGGAAAACTTTTATTTCGGAGTGAAATGTACAGTCGAGGCGCGACTGAAATTTCTTCCCCGCGACCACCTGAGGAGAGGGGAGAATTCGCGATCGTTGATTATACGATTTGAACGGCTCGGTCAAACTCTCGTCGTTAATCATGAATTCCCTTTATCTCGAGAGAGAATTGAACAACCGTGAACCGTTGCGTTTTCCACGAGCCGAGCGATTGTCGAACGGCCAAGAGATTTATTCTCACGCGCTCCTTCGATACGTCACACGACTTAATCGTAAATTGTTCCCAACCGCAAAGTCTTTCAACGCCAGTCAGACAGGACATTTATTTTCCCTCCGGCTCTCTCCTAGGTCATGATTTATGATCACGGATCGGTTTCGTTCGATTTCCTTGATCGCGACGACGCATTAACGAACTCTTTCTACCGCCGTTCCCCATATCTCGCTGATCGATTAGCGCCGTGAGAAAATTAGATTGCCAAGATCACTGAAACGAAATTACTCTGCACTTCGGATAACGGGACTCGGTGTTAGTGCATCAATGTGTACTCCTTTTCCATGTTTGCACAGAGTAGAAACTAATATAGGAGGCATCAATATTGGAAACCACTGTTTAAAATGTAATCATAAATATATCACGTTAAATTAAACGTTATGTATTTAATAATTCATCCAGATATCTGAAAACGATTTCGTTGATTGCGGCATGAGTAATTCAGAAGTTAAACTCATCGTTCCGTTTCGACGAAGATTTTTCGCTCGTAGTTGTCTCAGCTCGGGCATGTATCGCGTGATAAATCGTCGGACGTGCATTTCGCCGCTCGTGCGAGGGGCAGCGTTACGTATCTGGTCGAGGAAACTCGTCACGAACACCGTTGTCCGCAGGCGTGTACCTCGCGGCGAAGTCGGTTCTACTCGCGCGCTTCAACAAACTTTCGAGGACGTAGCCGTGGAACACTTGAAAAATAAGGTGTTTGCGCGAGGCGCATGAAATTCGATGGGAGCAGGAAACAATAGGGGAAGTCTACAGTAGAAGCGGTAACGAGCTTCTGGAACGAGCGTCCAACTTGGTGCAAGTCCATTTGCAAAAATTTTATTGCCCCGCGCGTCGACTTCCTTCCCCCTATCTCCTCCGTCGCGCATTTTTAACGTTTATTAAATCCTCTTTCTTTATTTTCCACGCCTTTATTCCCGCGGACAATGGCACACACGCTCGATTCCCGAACCGCGAAAAAATTCTGTCCCGCTCTCTCTCTCCTTTGAAAGTCGTTTAACCTAACCCTCTATTCTTTACAAATGACTCTCTCCACGTGTTCCGTGCGCGAATGTTCGTTACATTAAATCAGAATTTGCGATTCAGACTGTAAAACGGCGTGGAAATAAAACCAGAGAGAAGCAAGCTAAGCCGTAAGTTAAAAGGTAGCCGAATGCTTACGTTGCTAAATTCGATTCGAGATCCCGGATAGCGCGGGAAGCCGATCATTCGCCTTCGTACGTACCTTCTTTCCGCGGCTCTGTCGGGAAGAAGAACGTAAGGAAAATAAAGCAGCGGCAGCAACGACCGTTTCTCCGTTAAATGAGATTTTGATACAGCGATCGAATCGCTGCGGCTTGGCGCTGTGACGCTTCGATAAAGGAGGGTGTGGTTGCTGGCGAGCGGGTGGTGGGGGTTTGATTTATCGGAAATTAATATGCTACGCTGTGCCGAGACCAAGCGAAAACACACCGCGTTGCTGGGATGGAACGAGGTTGAAAAAAAAAAGGAAGGAAAGAACGCCGCAGCTCAGGGACGAAAATTTAAAATAGATTTGTGCCCGTGCCTGACTGCCGGCTTACGGGTGTCGTTCGTTCGCTTATCAGGCCTAAGAAACCACGTAACTAACCGCGGATAGGACTGGTTGAAGCGTATTAATGCTACTCGAGAATCAGGCTATCCAGGAAGAGAACTAGCTCCGGACTCGAGGGACGGAAGGACTTCTGAACTGCGGAGATAGAGCTCTCTCGAAGAACCGCCATGCCACATCTCTGAACGAATTCGGGAAATGAAGCGCGGGTTGCCCGGAGGAGTGATCTTGACTTATGGTTTCGGCTTAACCCCACGGGAATACTAAGACAGCACGATCTTAACGATGATAATCGTGCCTTTGTTGCCCTGTGATATTGTTACAATGAAACACAGATAACATCACATGATATACACGTAGAGGAGACACGTTTTTTGTTGAAGATGTTAACTTATAAGTTCCATCATTTTATACTTCATTACTTTCCTCAGGAGTTTAGAAAAATAACGAAAGTGTGAGAATACAAATATTCCTTTAATTATAATTCACTGTGTAATTGAATCGTTAGCAGTTGCAGTGCTAATGGAACTGTGGGTGGGTTTTATAGGAAAATTTGAACGCCGGGAATTTGTGAGTTGTATACAACTAAATACAGGAAGTAACGTAATGCATAAACAATGTACCATTTATTCGTGTTGAGGCCTGTAACTCAGCCATTGAACTAATAACGCGCGCGTCGAAAAGTTTTGCAGAATTTAGCATCGCTCGTGTAAAGCTCGTGATGGCAACTCGTGAAACACGCTTCACGTTGTTATATATTTTCTAGCCTGCATTTGAATATACCGGAACACGATCCAATTATTTAGCACCGATAGTACAGTGCACATATTTATTTTCTTTCGTTGAAATCCGGTAACAAGGGATGTAAATAGCATTGTTATTTGTTTCAGGATTTCCATGGAATAGTAGCGAAAAAAATGATCAGTATGAAGTTTTTTCGTGTGTTTCTGGCACTCCTTGGAAGTACGCACGTCCTCTGCGCGCAGCCGTCCGCATTGCCGATAATCAAAAGTACCGGTGAGTTTTTCTATCAAATATGCACGCTTCTATTAAATATTCATCCTAGCGAGTGTTTTATATTTTGCGGAAAATCGCAAGCTGTTTTCATTAGGTTTATTATAATCCTATAAGAGGAAGATGGTAAAGATAAACAGGGCTTAATGAAATTTAAATATGGTAGTTTTAATATAGTCCAATAAAACAGTTGTATAAAATAACTGGAATAGAATGATTGCGTATGCAATTTTTATCCGTAATATAAAAGTTAAATGCCGATACGAGAACGTGAGAATTAATGAAAAAAGTTTCGCCTAGATTTTAAGATTATTCCGTGCGTAGAGTAGGCTTGTCGAGAACGAAACGGCCCGTGAAGTAAAATACTTAGCAATTATAGCACTCGCCTGAGTTTCTATTCCCACGGGAAACCGGGTCAAACGTATCCACTCTTCGAGCCGTTAAAAACCCCGAAGACGTTATACCGCAAGACAAGCGAAATAATCGAAATCAAGATCATCAACTCTTTAATGAAACTTCCACTCTCGCACTGTCAGAGATATGTAGGTCAAAGTATAACAAGAAATCGTTGCCGTCTCCACGACTCTTCGAAACTTTTCCACTCGAGATGCTTTCGTAAAAACGAGTGGATTAGATGCAGATTTCCACTCTGTATCCAGTGTTAACGAGTCCCTTGGTATTGGTTCGGTTGACAATAATGTAACATGCATTGGTAATGTTCGCGACACTGGCTTGATGTTTCCAGTTTTGCACAAAAATCGATAATAGTGGATTAATTTTTTCTAAGGATTTTTCATGCATTTCTGTATAGATATAAGTAATTTCTTGCTCAGAGTTTTCAAGTTTATTGCTGACCTCAAAAGGAACCATTCTAGTCCCTAACGATAAGAACAATGAAAATTTTCAAAATTGTATGTGCTTACTGAATACATACTCGTTTATCTTCTACCCTAAAGAGGATCACTAAGTTTTTAGAAATGTTAATCAAGCTCGAAACCAATATGTGTTTAAACTGGAAAAGATCGGATGTTATCCAGTAGCAGATCTTGAAATCGGAACTTTATGTTAACTTAATGTGGCACTTGGGAGCAAACCTGGAAGGTTCGTATCGTTCAAATAGGCGCGGTTGAACAGCGACGAAAGCGACTGCAGCTACCGGCTTTCTATGTAATTAACGACTATCCATCCAACTTGTAATTATGAAGACGGGGTAGGTGCGGTAATGAAATCTCTACAGGCAGCAGCAGCATCGCGTGGAAACGACTGCGGCATGCGAATGAATCCGTCAAGAAGACTGACGACCGATGTACGCATTGTAACGACGTGATTATACAAGTTCGTTTCACATCTGTCATCCGACTCGACAGTTCATATCCCCTCGCGTCGACGTCTATCATTTTGTTAGATTTGCTGTTCCCCGGTTTTTAGACTCGCTTTCTCAACCCGGTTCGCGAATCGACGAAACGATTTTCCTCAAGAGTGTATCAAAAGCGAATAACTTTTACACGAAATTGATTGCGAGTTCGTTATCATAGTCGTGCGCAGCAGCGGAATAGTGAAATGGCAAATTCTAGTACATCATTATTCAATTTTCAGTTTCATCATTATTGTGCAAATTAATATTTAATATAATTGCAGTTGATAATAATGAAAATTTCGCGTACTTAATATTTCTCGTAATTCTATTTCATTGGATTAATTTTTTCTAAGGATTTTTCATGCATTTCTGTATAGATATAAGTAATTTCTTGCTCAGAGTTTTCAAGTTTATTGCTGACCTCAAAAGGAACCATTCTAGTCCCTAACGATAAGAACAATGAAAATTTTCAAAATTGTATGTGCTTACTGAATACATACTCGTTTATCTTCTACCCTAAAGAGGATCACTAAGTTTTTAGAAATGTTAATCAAGCTCGAAACCAATATGTGTTTAAACTGGAAAAGATCGGATGTTATCCAGTAGCAGATCTTGAAATCGGAACTTTATGTTAACTTAATGTGGCACTTGGGAGCAAACCTGGAAGGTTCGTATCGTTCAAATAGGCGCGGTTGAACAGCGACGAAAGCGACTGCAGCTACCGGCTTTCTATGTAATTAACGACTATCCATCCAACTTGTAATTATGAAGACGGGGTAGGTGCGGTAATGAAATCTCTACAGGCAGCAGCAGCATCGCGTGGAAACGACTGCGGCATGCGAATGAATCCGTCAAGAAGACTGACGACCGATGTACGCATTGTAACGACGTGATTATACAAGTTCGTTTCACATCTGTCATCCGACTCGACAGTTCATATCCCCTCGCGTCGACGTCTATCATTTTGTTAGATTTGCTGTTCCCCGGTTTTTAGACTCGCTTTCTCAACCCGGTTCGCGAATCGACGAAACGATTTTCCTCAAGAGTGTATCAAAAGCGAATAACTTTTACACGAAATTGATTGCGAGTTCGTTATCATAGTCGTGCGCAGCAGCGGAATAGTGAAATGGCAAATTCTAGTACATCATTATTCAATTTTCAGTTTCATCATTATTGTGCAAATTAATATTTAATATAATTGCAGTTGATAATAATGAAAATTTCGCGTACTTAATATTTCTCGTAATTCTATTTCATACCTACACGCTTTAATTTTGTTATTGAACAGGTCAATTTTCAACTCAAAATCCCGAATCGTTTCTGATAGTAATTCTTGATCGCATGAAAATCACGCGATTGGAAATTTTTTTTTATATCTCTGTGCGCGAAGCAATGTTATTGCGTCGTAAAGTAACGATAATTTATTGAGTAATATTGCGTTCTAGTCCAGGTTCACGTTATAACCGTAACGTGAAACAAGATGAAAGAAGGAAAGAGAATGAAAGGCAAGCCGCTGGCCGCCGGAATAGAAAGGGGCACGCGATAAATTCGATTCCTATATTCGTCATCGCGTTTAATGGACGGAATTCCACGGCATGTTTCGAGTTTCCGTCCCATTGAAAACCGATATCGATGCATGGTCGAAACGGACAAGTCTACTGGCTCTGTACTCCTGTATCGCGCGCCAACATCGACTTTCTGTTAAGGTTCTCTTATGTCCTCCAGTTGTTCGAGTACCACTTGCACCTTGATTACATTCTGCAAGAAAAAAAGAAGGAACAAAAAAACCAATATCGTGTACATTCATCGTTCCTCTCGCAGTTTCTTTAGGTCAGGGATAAGCAAGCATATCTGCAAGGCAAACTGGTTGTTTAATTGTACGCACGTTTCTATTTTTCTTCGTTATCGTGAAAACAAATCGTGTTCATTAAAAACATTGCTTTCAGTTGTAAAATGAAAAATGTATTCACCAGAAACTCTAATGAATATCATATTTTACGGTTGTTCCATTGTAATATTCTTTTTATTATTATATTGTTTTGAAATGTTTAAAAATATTCAGGATTAAATAACTTTTCTTTATCATTCTTTTATAATTGCACTCATTACATCATTTAATTATAAGGTCGTTTTCTCTTTCTTATCAATACAATCTTACATTTAAACAACAAATTCTATATTATTCCTACGAGACAGTCAAATCGAAAAGTACACATTGGCAACACAGGTCATTAAATCATAGAATTAAGTGCAGCAATTTTTTAATTCTCACGTGATAATAAACGTTCTTTAACATAAGTATAATGATAACATATTACTAAAACCATTAAATTACATAGAGAAATATAATATATTCGGTATAATATATACATATATCCGGTTTATAGCTATCCACATAGATTTGTATTCATTCATTCGAGAACACAATTATAATCAATCACCGTGCACTCTCATAAAATACAATATACGTCTAATTTTCATTACTTAACTCAGTCTTAACTCGGAGAAATATAACTTCAGTTTTAAGGAATGATCGTTGGCTCGTTTCTCCTGGGAGGCTCGGTTTCCTCTTCACGGTGAATACGGCTGATTCCTTTATCGGCCGTTCCTTAGTTCTGAGAGAAAGAAATCCTCCGAAGGAATAAGTTGTCCTCCATAAGTGTATACGTATGATATATTCGTCACTCCTCCCCCTCCCCCTGTTCGCAATATTTGAGCAACGCAAGTCATTCATGGCGGTATAGTTCCGGTATAATTTCGCGCGTATCTCAATAAGCATAATAATAGTATAATTCATAAATGGAAATAATATATTCAGTATTAGAATAGAAATAAAAATATAATTTATGTGTGAAACACGTACGTACATCGTGTCAGGGTACTACCGCTGCAGATCGGTCCTCCCTCGTTATGAGAATAAAATCGACTTGAATGCAGGTCACGAGGATGTTTCCATCAAACGGGGGAAGATCGTTGGACGGTCGTTTAATCAGCGAATCGACGTTCGATTTATCAAAGCATTCGACGACAGACCTATCGGATATCATGCTACGACACTCTTCCCTCTTCTTGTTTGTTTCCTGGCCCCGATTCCATCGAATTCGTTTCGTATCCTTATTCTTGTCCGGATTATACGCGATGGCGTGTATAATGCGGTTCACGAGGCGGCGACCCCGATATCATTCGGCGCAACAGAACAGGGCTCCCTTTCCAGCACCAATCCCGGGACACGGTAAAAACTAAGATTACTATGCAATGCAATCAGCGGCGTACCGGGGTTCTTTCAGATTAAAACACAGTGCGGGATTACCGGTCGAAACTATTGTTTTGCCAAGAGCCAAGCCAGATTGTATGACCGCGCGCGCGATCTGTGAGTCGTACCGGCGAGGGCAAAAAGTATAGTGACTGTTCGGAGTAGGACGCGACACGGCTGTTTGAAGGCAGCCGGCTCGAAAGAAAATTCCACGGTCAGCCCGTGAACTGCATGTCATTAGCGATGGCATTCATTGGCCCCCACCGGCTTATTTGCAAACGCGACCACGTTCCGATCGTACCGTGAATTTCATATATATATAGCGTCCGCGAAGCATTTTTGCGGGAGACACGAAATCGTGAGAGGATATGCTCGGTACCACTTGTTGGAGTGATGATAATATTAGTTCTGTGGTTGTTCCTCCCGGTCACCGCCGCTGTTGATAAAATACATTTATCTGCGACCGCGAACAGCGATATGATTTTCATTGTTTCCAGTGATCCCCCTACGTTGCTATCGAGCATCGTTACTATCTTCCAACCATGAAAAATTCGAATTCTGCAATTTTCATGCTTAATTGTACATGAAAAAGAAATAACTTTCAATTACTGAAATTTGTTCCTATCATACAGCGATAGTGGTTTAATAGTATTTTTATTTGAAAACTAGAAATTTTCATATCAGCGGTAACGTTTTTGTTTTAGTTTTAGCTAACTTTGAAGGATTTCCACTCAAAGCTCGGCGGCTTTCGAGTTTTGAAAACCGGAGCACTTTCTCTAATAAGTTTCTTGCGAAAATGACTTTCATCAAACGGCAAATTACAGCTCGCTGCGAGTTTAATAAGCCTGGAGTGCATTTTTTGAAAATGGTCTCGCGACCGAGATCAACAGCGAAATTCTATAAAAATGTGTCACCGGTGACGCAGTCGCTAGGTGGTGGTCTAGCACACGAAATGACTGCGAACGATTCAAGTTGCTGGACTGCTTGTTAACTTTATTACATTTCCGAATCGCCTTTTCGTGGTACGATGTGTGGAATTCTCTTCGAAATTGCGTCCGCGTCGCTCCGAATTTTATCACTCGCTACCCCCCCGCGCGTAAATTCGAATTAATGGTTATTTTATTCATACGAGTCGGTCCAGTTCCTTTTGTCCCGGCTGTGTTCCGTAGTCCGATTGGCCGCGACAGAAATTCGTGATTAATCGCTTCGGTTCTTATCCGTGCCACGTAGCGCCACGACTTCGAGTCTGATTCGAACGATGACGGAAAAACCGTCGCGCAGCGTCGCTACTTTCTTTCATTCAATTTTCGCCCTGGATTCATTCGTTATTCCCATCGCGAAACGCGTCGTAAATAACATTCTTCTGTTGCAAGAAGTATATTAACGCGAACTGTAAAAAGCGTCATTAAGAATCCTCCCGTTGGTTAGGGGATTATTTAAAAGCTGCAACGACTGATTCTCCAAGCTTTACTGTCTCTTAATTTACAAGTAAAGTATAGGTCGTCCTCTTTTAGTCAATCAATTCTTTTATGCCCGAAACTGTACATTATTTAAGAACTGTTTCATACAAGAGACATTAAATGAAATGAATACCCCTTGTTAGGAATCGAGTGTAGGAATAACATCAACTTTTGTTAATAATGGTTTATTAAGGCAACTGGTAAGACCAACTAAACTCCTTAGAAGAATGTAGAGTGAGTCAACGATAAGTATTTGAGTTCTCAACTCGATAGTCTGAATCCTTCTGATATCTCTGGCAAAGATGCATATATGGATATGTATATGTATATTCTACTTTTAGTGGAGGGGCGGAGGAGAGGACGACTTTAGTTTTTATGACTAACTCCGAAAGTGAGTAATGTGTTTTGGATTTTTGGAAACATGGTTATTATCTCATTAGGATTGATACAACTATCGCTTATGAATCACAGTCTAAACGATTGGTCACGCAACACCTATACATATATTATACTTACAACATGTCTCATTAAATCTAAAGAAAAACATAGGAAAAAGTCTTTACTACAAGGCAAACTTTCTCGTATAAGAGATGTACTATAAAGAAACCCGACGAGTACTTAATATCGCGGAAAAACTATTTCGCCGCATTGTATCGGAATATCTCATTAAATGCACACGCAATTAGCTGGGAAAGTTTGATGGGCGCGAATGTGAGAAAGGACCGAATCTACTCAATGGCCAGATCGAGAGATGGCCAGGGGCTGGCGTAGACTAATGCATAAACAATGTGCCGTTTATCCACGTTGGGGATGCAAGTCCAATGAATAATAAACTACCCTACAGACACACGGATAGACCGGGTCTGGTAGGATGGAGCACAACGTGCCACCGTCCCTTTGGTGGGAGGATTATCGACGAAAAAGTGCCGCTTGCTTGTGCACGATGACCCTATCGGGGTGTGAATATTATTGCTTTCAAGATTTCATCCCTCTAACACGCACCATTTGAGTTGCGCGACCCGTAGTTATGGATGCGTGTGACGTATCGTCGATAAATATGATGAGACTTTGCGTGGGGTGTATAAAAGCGGGTACGATTTTCTGCAATAATAGCAAATACGAGAATAATCGATCAGAAATGTATGGATGATTCACTTCGCGGATTTGTAAAGATTATTTGAATATCAAATGACATTTGTACTTCCAATTCATTTCCAATACGGTTCGCTCTATTATCGATTGTCATACCCTCGGGTATTCATCTGAGCACGAATGCGAACGAGGCAAGGCGAGGCCGAATGAGCATACATATGTGGACGTGTAACCGAGGCGCGGCAAACTGCATTCGGCTGTTCGCCGCACAGACTGAGGCATTCGGGACCCGAGCCGATCGGAGTCGGTACTTCAAAGAAAAATTTGGTTACGTATGGACGGCATTCGTGTACGTTCCACGTACCTTGCCTATCTCGCTGGATCATCGTTCACTGCGTTCGCTGTGGATCACTGTCTCGTTCGTTGCCTCGGCAGACTTCGTTCGCGAAGAAAAATTTTACAAACGAGACAAAACGAGGCATTTGTTCGGACTCGCCTTGCCTCGTTCGCATTCGTGCTCAGATGAATACCCGGCTTTATCATTCATCTTTTGATATAATAACGCACGAATAATATCCAAATACTTCTAAAAGTTGACAAATTTCTTTGAAACATAGTAGGAAACAACTCGAAAGACTGATATAACTTTAGGCAAGGTTAAATAAAATTCATTATCCCTCTCGAGTGGAAGGATGGAGGTTTTTGCGCAATTTAATATTACAGAGCCGGAGGAATAAGTCGTGGTTAGATGTGAAAACGCGTGTAATTAAAACGGCTCGAGCCAAGAGAGGAACGTTTTTAAATATTCGGTGATTCCTATTACGGCCCCTTCATTCTTTCTCTATTAACATATCTCGCGGTTCGCCGGTAACCGTTAAAAGAAAAATTATATTGCGGCGGTGTTGCATGGAAAAATTTATCTCGGTCGCGTTTTCGTGTCCCTCCGTTCGCGTCAAGTTTGTGCCCTCTGTTACACACTATCGCCCCGCTCCCCCGCCCCCATCCACCACCACCACTTCACAAAACAATTTCAATTTGCGCTCGCTATTCGCGGGCATACACCAGGGTAAAAAGTGTGCACGCTTAATTTCGCCGTAGCTTTGTCGCGCGCTATATCTGGTTTGCTATTCCACGGAAACTGCTGCATCGAGCATCCGATGCACGTAATGCGCGCTCTATCAGCACGGTTCGCGGCTAACTCGGTTACACTTTCCCCGGCAAAAAGATGTGACTTACGCGAAACAGGTGATTATCACTTTGTCCTAGCAGACACTATTCCGAGACCCAGGCTTTCTTTGGCCATTTTAGTAAATAAGCGACGAACATGATGACGGAATATAGGAGTTGATAAAGTCGAATGCAATTTGCTGTTAAAACTAAACCTATGCAGCGACAGAATTGAAAGTAAGTAATAGTCGATTTATTATTGCGTTGAGAAATTAGTAGAAGCGTAATACGATTTAACGGATAGAGCACGGCCGAGTCGTCAGACAAACGCGTCGCAATAGTTAAGGATGTATTGGCTATACAGTCAATTCTAAAAGTTTATGTACCTTAGAAAAACTCATTTCCTATAACTAAAAAGAGTTCAGACGTCGGAAGAATAATGCTAATAATAAATAGCTACGTGCTAAAAAGTATAGAAGGAAATATCTAATTAAGCATTGACGCTAACGAAAAACTTTTATACAGAAATTGTAGATCTCGTCATCCTCTACAAGAAAGGTCCTATGCAATTTTCCCATAAATCAAATTTAGGAATTATTGGCAAAAAACGAAAATTTCGCGAAATCTGAAGAAAATCTCGGAAAAATCGAAAAATTTCTTTTGTTCTCTATTATTAGCAATGTTCTTCCGACGTCTTATTTCTTTTTAAAAAGTGCGTTTCTAAAGTACATAAACTTTTGGGACTGACTGTATAGCCAATACATCCTCAACAAGCGCAGGCTCGAAGTGGTAAACGGTTCCCCAACAGTGTCTCGTTGTACGAATTTCGTTGAGTAAAATTCGCTGGGCAGAACATTAAACGTTACAGTATATATGTCGGAGTAATTAGTTTATGCAATATTAATTAATCAGAGAGGTAGTAGAGCGAGGATCTCGCGAGAGCGAAGATTCTGCATCGCAACAAACATGGACGCGGCGCGTCCCGGCACCGGCGTGGCCACTAGGGGTAACAGTCCAATTAAACATTAACGGCGCAAGTTGAACGAAATATGCGGCCCGTCTCATTGTTTAATTCGATTGGAAGTTGGCAACAGGCGTGGAGGATACACGGAACTTGCTCGGAGATAGACTTAACTCGTTTAAACTAAATTAGATAAGGCGAGAAACGTTCGCGCGGATGTGACGACGGAACTAGGCTAGAACGCAAAGGCGGAACAGAAATGCGTAGCAGGCCATGGCGCAATACGCAAACAAAGAGGAATTGGAAAAGGCAAGGTAAGAGACGAAGTAGGAGCAGCGTGAGACGAAGACGGTACGGAGAAGGAATAGGGAGAGGGAGAGGGCAGGTTGGTGGAAAGGGTTTTTCTTTAACCCGATAAAACGTGATCCTCGCTTTATCAAGTTAACGTAATCCACTTATTTTGAACTGGCAACAAGGAGGGTTGGGTAAAGGGCTGGTCGGATGAGGAACGGTCCCGGAATAGCTAGTGTGGTGCGAGATTATGCAGGTGTAAAGCTCGCGGCAGGAAATACTGCCTTTTAAATTAATTTCAAGGGAACGTTCGTCGTTGTACACAGAAGCGACGAGCTGTTTGTCCCGTCGCTGTGTAATGCTACCTACCAGCTCTCTCCCTCGCCTTCCCTCTCTCTACCATCGCCTCCCCTCTGCACCTCTACTCGGTCTCGAAACTCCCCTGCACCTCACGGATTTGGCCGGGCCCTCTCGTCTATATCGCATCCTGCCGGTTGGACCGGTTCCAATTGCGAATTGAACCGTTCGTAACTGTTGAACGTGAATTATGGCGTTTATTTATTCTGCCCTGTCCCCCGTGCCATTCCCCGTTGGCCATCCTGTTCGCAGCCATCCATCCTACTACGCCCCCGAAATCAGTGCTTCGCGGACGATGGCCCGATTGTGTAACGACGCCCGATTTCCCTTGATTATAATCGAATCGGTCATTGGAGGATCGTTCAGATCGAGCCTCTGTTACAGCACAAATTGAAAGTAATAGAAATAAATGGTTATTTTTCGTTCGTGTAACTTGCCGAAGGTTAAAAAACGATTAATTCCTGTACACCGTTGTTTTTGCCGTTCGTTTCGTTTCGTTACACCCTTTGATCGTTGCACGCGAGATAGTTTGTGCGCGCCTCTCGTAAACAGTATAGCGAAACCTGAGTCAAACGAGTGAAAGTACTTAGAACTGGCCGTCGTTGTTGCGGAAACCACCGCCGAGTATGCGTTAGCGTGGACATGCATGATCTTCATTACCGTACAGTCACCATTATTTCGTATCAGAGCATCGGCGCGGTCCGCGTCGCGCAAAGTTTCGTTCGCGTTGTCTGACTAGTTTATGAATACCCCGACGCCGGGATGATTGTGACCGTGGTGGATGACTCGGGTCGGTGGTCGAGATGCCGGCGAAAACGGCGGGGTGGGATCAACAGACATTTATCAACCCTCTGTCCCTGACAAGCGGGCACACACGCAGAGACTGTACTATACGTGTATATACAGACCCGGGTCTCGCTTCCTCTCGAGACTATCTTCCTCTTCCTCTTATCTGCTGCTGTCCCTCTCAATCGTGTGGGTACTGGGTACACCAGCGCGCGGCGTTATAACTCAAACGCGGGAAGAGGAAGAGAAACCCCTTTGACTAGTACCGGGATAGCAGATATTACTTTTATACACGTGATACCGCATCAGTTGCTCGAGACAAAGGCAGGGAATATATGACGTCGTTGAACGACAGTTCGCGGGAAGTTGTTAGACGAGCGCCGACAACGCGCGCTTCAATTTCGCCGGAATGGCAGTCATTTTCTACTTCTGCCTTCTTTCGTGTTCCCGCTTTCATCCCCTTTCTCGATGCCCACACTTTTTTACTCTTCTATTAATTTCCCGGCTCACTAGCCCTCGTGGCCCCGCCATGTCACCGGGAAGGGGTTAAGCGATGAACTCCGCAAAAGGGTTTTTGCGGCGGTTCCCCGTTCAGCCTGAAATTTCCCCCTCTCCAGAGAACCGTCAGAGAATATCTTAGAATTCATTTCGGGGAATTTATATTTTTTCACAGACACTGTTTAACCTCTTTGTTCATCCCCTAGTTGTCACGAAAAGATCTATCGTATTTTCTTATTGTGACAATATTAATTTCAATTGCTAATACATTTGTCTACTGTTAAAAATTGTCAGTCAGTGTTCGCTATCAAATACGATGTCATGTATCTTGTGTATAATCATTAATTCATCGTACAGTGATTTGTCGTGGAAATTAATTCACGGTGAAGAGGCTAATAAAATTTCCTCGTCAACGTTTCGCGTTTTACGGGTTGCAACCGTGATGAGGGACATGACTGATAGTCGTTGAGGGTGTCATTTTATCAGTGCATAGCAAGGCGGAAGGACTTTGACTAATGACATTGCCGCAACAACTTATTTGTTATCGAGATTGCCTATTACTTATTCTATTGGACAATATGTCTGCCGTACCTCGTCGTTAGTTCGTCGCTACCTACGGACGCAACGAACTCCTCTCAAGGTTCTCTATCGATTATTGCCAACCCTGTTTGTCCCCGTGGAAATGATTGCACTTGTAGCAGCAGACGAAACGGAACGAGGGGAGGAAGAAAATTTTATTCTTATTTTTAAATAGTCGAAAGGCAAACGCTTTTTTTAATCGCTTGATTAAAAATGATGTGCTCTTGTTACGTTGTGGTAATGAAATAATACTAGTCTTATACTTAAAAATACTTTCTATCTTTATTTTGAAGAAGTTTTACAATTGAGACTAAAGTGTATTACACTTTTTTAGTCAATAATCGATAGTAGTTAATTACAGTAATAACTCGTCAATATCTACCGAGATTCTGTATTTCGATAGTTAAATCGGATTATTTCTAACTAGAGTAGCGGAGGATCATAAGATTAGGTACTACATGCGTTGATCGATAAACACGAGATAAACGATGTTCGTCCAATGAAATTAGAATCAGATTAAAATCAAGCGTAGGAGAAAATATTTTTGGGAAAGTTGGGAATCGTGGCGTGGAGTAGGGAAACTTCGACTAATCACGGTTGGTATCGGTATAAGTACATAATAGGTAATAGGTGCGTATCGGAGATAGGAATCGCCGGATGATTAATTTGATCGTTTGTTTCGCGTCACGTACACGCACGTTCATAAATATGCGCACGTACATACGAACACGAGTTCAATTTGATTGCAAGGCGGGACGCGTGTCCCAGGGTTGCGAAGATATTAATTAGCTTTCAGAGTTAATCGCGTTCTCCATGATGCCCGCCGTTGCGTTGCGTCGATGTACACAGAATCTACGCGTTTTCGCACGGCCCGCAGTAATATCTGCGGTCAGACTCAACAATCGATGAGGTCGACGACCCGACGGATAAATCATTGAAATCGGACAATCCTAATCTTGTTTCGATCGAGAGCAGAGATTAGGCTTTGTTTGCGTACAAAACTTTTGGTATGGAAGTCTATCTTCCGATTAGGTCGGGCGGCATTGATAACCGATTCACACCGACAGTGGTATTAACGGTAATCATTACATATTGTGCAAACATTCGAAGACAAGCACATAGAATAGGACAAGAGTTTGCTTTGATGCGGAAATCGTCGAATCATTCTGCAATTTGCTTGTGCAACAATTCTACGAATTCCATGTATACGTGTTCCTTTGATATAAGTAATTCGCAATCGAGTGGTACAAGCGGTCGTGATTTGTACAAATCATCCTTTGAATCAAGCTCGTTACGCAGGTGCTTTGCCAGTGTGTCGCGTTTCCTCTTTATGAAATCAATATACTGAATTCACTTACCTATATTTCATTTAACATTCAACTGGCTGAGCACATTTGTTACTCTTTTCCCCACATTTACGTTTAATTGTTCGTTAATTCCGAGAGTGGAGGAAGAATGTAATTTTTGTATAATTGACCTTAATTTTTGCATTTTGGACTTTATCGTCGATAATAATTATTGCTCACATTCCACTGTTGTTTCTGGCCCACGTTTAATTACGCTTTGCAATTATTCCCAGTCAGCTATTTCAATATATACTCATGAGAATTTTATTACCATCTGTTCTGTTCATATATTAGGCATTTTAGGAGGAGTCATTTGATCAGACATTTTCCGACAAATGTAATTACAATTTCATTCGACAGAACAATTAAATGATCGTCTACAATTTCGAGAAATTCATTCAATGTTACAATTTAATCGGTGCGAACATCGCGAGCTAATTTTCATGCGAAAAACCTGCCCGTCGTTAATTAAAGGAAATCGACCGAAAATTAGGAGCAATTTCCGTTGCGTCGCGAGAATGTACTGCATATTTTTTTCATTCCCCAGCCCCGCCGTTCCATGGATTTGCTCGGCGTTGGTCCCGCGGGCGTCGCACCGCGCCGCGCCGCGCCGCTGCGGAGGCGCAATTAATCCATAAAATAGATATGCACAGTGTGCAACGCATGTTCAACAGCAATTTCATCGCGCGAGCCTCTCACTCTCTTTGTTTGGACTGAAACGGTCATGCGGTATACGCGAGGAAACGTGACAGGGACATTTATTCGAAACACCGCGACACGTTTTCGTTTGCACGTCGTGAAAGTGCGACTCGCCCCTAAATCTTTCCGCGTTATAACAGGCAAAAATTTACGCATGCAGCGCAATGACTGTTTCGATGACAGCGTGAGTAATATAGGAGAGGAGGTACGCGAGTTCATCGAAGACTCGGCCATTAATTAAACCGGAGCATAACTACCCGATCCTCTTTTTTATGAACGGAATTTATAAAGTTACACGTTACGAAGATCTATTACTGCACATATTTTAATTGTAAATATTAATTAAATTCGTTTTTACAAATCTACGTAAATTTGTACTATATGCAAAATAAAAATCGTATAGATATTCATCTTGCTAGACTGAATGTTGAACTCTATTTTATATGTAGTTTTATACTGGTTAATACATAAACTGATTGAAAATACTAGATCGTTCTCATAAAAGAATTTCTACGATTTCCATTATTACTAGATTATGAGTTGATGAAAATAAGGATAATAAAGAGAAAATACTGAAGACCATCCATGATTTTATTTACACTATTTCGTGAAAGTGGTATTTCTTGTACAAAGTGATCTACGCGTCGTTTACTGATTTAGTAATCAGTACGGGAATACTTATTTTTAATGTATGTATCTAGCTTAATACCTTGTTTATTCTACATGCCCGATGATGGCATGCCCCATTAGGAAATCGTCACAGTAGTTGATTAACGTTGTAAAGTATATTACTAAATTTGTACTATTCGGCTAACACGGAAGACCATTTCCGACGTACATATTTTCTTTTGCTGGTTAATCCTAGAACACAAACTTGTCATTTTTCTCAGTCAAACGTTCTTATCGTTGCAACTGTTACTCCATGTTTTGTTCTCAGAGAATTTAATAATAAAACTCTGCAATGATTGTCGTCAGATTTTATAAATGTTAGAATTACACATGTTTGTGCTCTAAGATTGACTCTATCTTACATTACTTAGAAATACCGTTAAACTCTCGTTCCGTAGTAAAAAGTGTATAAAAACTGAACAATCTCGATCGATTGATGTCAGCATCGTAATTCAATTGGCTAATTGGGATTCCACAGCCTTCAATATAAACCAAGTCGCGCAGTTAGCACATGCGGTTTTCATTTAACTTTCCCTCGATTTGAATTTCTAATATCTTATTAGAAACATCGAATTTACGGATCTAACAGGCCTAATTCGTCAAATTCTGGTATTCTTCGCGTCAGTATCTTCCGGAGCTGTTCACCGGTTAAATATGTTAAAGACGCATCTTTGTTCACCAATTCGTCGACCTCTATCACGTCCTCTTTGTTGGCCACAACTAATGGCAAAACAGTGAACGATGCTACCAGCGCATAGAACGCTCGTTCTTTCAGGGTTCTTTTCAACTCATCCATGGTAGGCGGCGACGTTTTGCAGTTGAGTTTTTGCATGGTCAACGTGAGCGTACGCAGGTACTCCTCCTTCACTTCCTCTAGGTGATTGGTGTAAACTTCCTCGGACGGGCTGGTAGCCAGGAAATAGTGCAGGTCGATCGCGGGTGAATTGTAGACGCACAGTTGGAAATCCACCTGAAATGTCAATTCGAATCTCGATCGATTCAAGGCGGAGCGAATTGAATTGGAAATGAAATGTGCGCGCGACACGGGTTCACGAGGTTCCCAGCGAAAGAAGTGTGCGAAGTTCGTGTTTAGGAAATCGTCACAGTAGAGAGTTTGCGAGCACGCGCTCTCCTCTGGACCGTCAGTTCAGGAATGTAATACCTAAACGCGATCGAATTGGATTTATTGCATTATTCATATTGTGCCCCGTCACGGAAGGACATAACTGAATTATTCTTTCGGTGGTTAACTGAATTTGCGATAGTTTTAGAATTGAATATTGGACGCCTATTACTGAGTTCATCATAAAGGTTTGATACTTACAAAAATATGCTCAATAGGCTTCGAGTTTTCGTCGTATCGGAACATCATATTATTAACCCAACAATCTCCATGATTGATGACATTAAACTCGTCGTCGTTTCGCTTCATAACTTCCAGACTCTTTTCATACAGTTTTGGAACAATACTTCTAATTTTATCTCCATACCTGCGTATACCAATATTACGTTCAACATCGAAATCTTCATTTCGCTCTTATCCTTAAATCGCATTTGACCTTGGAAATGAAAAATCAATTTTACCTTTTTCCAAGCTCTGGCCACTTGTCTACTTCCGCGGCTATACCCTTGGAACTCGTTACCATGAAATTTACTATATCCTCAGGATATTCTGAACTAAACATTCCCTTCCAGTAGATTGCTTTTTGCTTGGGTTCCTATCAATGGTATGTCTTTCGTCAGGATTCTCATTTCTTCGTTTGTAAATTTAAAGAACTTCTTTACCTTCTCGCACAAAGCAACAGAGGACGCGTGAAACTTCGCCAATGCTCGAATAGTCATCATCGTGTGAGTCAAATCAAGTCCGAGCTGACGGTTAGCCATACGAAATCCTAGAGTTGCCAGATCCTCCATGATCAAACACAGTGGTCGTTCCATCCTGACGTGGTAAATGTGCGCACCGAGCCGACAGCCCAACATGTCGTTCATCTTCTTCAGGGTGTCGGACAACATAGCGATCTCCGTGTCGAAGATTTGGATTTTCCTGATCTTTTATAAAACGTTCAGCACATAAGTTGTAATATCGTGTCTATAATTATCTTAAGTATCACAATATAAGAAAAAACAGTAGGTTCACTCTGTCAAAAAGTGTAGTGATAATTGACTTCCGTACATGAGAAAATCGCACAACCAATAACATGACGATATTGGACATTCGTGACTCTAGCTATATTTAAAAATATTTATAATTTAAGAAAAAGAGTGAAAGATGGTTACTATCGTCCCTTTTTAAAGAGTGCAGAAGTGCAACCAGCGAAAAGCTGACAAAGTATAAATATTATTCCAGATTTTTATTTAAAATAATAAGTTTAGTAAATATTTAATTTCAATTGTAATTACATCGAATATAATTAATAACTGCCAATCTTTCCAAAATTTGCCTTGAGGAATTAAAATAAAACATCAGTTATCTTTTTGTAATCGTATCGATAATAATCTGTATAATTATGATATCAATAACAATCGAGTCTGATTAATCCATGATCTTGTAGTATATAAGATGGTGATTTTATCTTTGGACTCAGTCCGCGTGCAGCTAACAACATGGCGAATTTGTTGGTCATGAGATCATCAGAGCTAGTACTGTAAGTGAGTCTACTGTTCTTTGTTATACTGTGTAAATACGTTGCGGCATTGAGAATAGGGAAGACTCTAATATTTTTCAATTTCCTAATATAGCATAGAATATATAAATTTAAAAGAATAATTAGAATTCTTCTCTAAGATACCATCAAAATTTACTAACCACTTGTCAAGAGTACCATAAGGAAGCGATAACAAATAACATTTCCTCTATTGTTTCCCGTGAATCGAAACAAAAGTCTCGGATTCCTGCGAAAATAATTGTTCGATATATTTAACGTCTTACTAAATCTTGCCGGGGACCTTCCTCCATCGGCTCGAATTTGAAGATGAGCGCCTTCTTATCGTTAACTCTCTTGTCGCCCTGTTTCCGGGAGAACTCGATCGTCACCCTCATCATGTCGCTAGTGTAGTTGTCACCCTTGTTGGTAGCCCGTTTTGTAAATACATCGATCACCTGAATGGTGCTGTCGTCTTCGGACAACCGAAGGATCCTCTCGGCGAAGTCGATGTTCAACCATGACGGTGTCTCTAGGGCCATTTCTGAAATTGGAATTGGAATTGGAGAATTTCCTCGACAAATCATTGTTCTTCGCCGCGCGCCAGGAAACGCGGAAACGATTCTTTACGGCAACTTATTGTTCACGGCGAGATTTATCACGCTCTCCTTTCTTCCTCACTTCCCCGTTCCTTTCCTCTCTGCGCTTTCAACTGCGCTTTCTCTCTCTCTCTCTCTCTCTTACTCTACCCATTTATACAGATATATATGTATGTATATATGTATTTCTCCCTTTTCTCCTTTCTTCGTCTATGCGCTCGCCCTTTGACTCCCGATATTCACGGAGAACGTTTCTCGCGTTCGAGATCGCTGTTTCAATTAGGAACGTAATGGAACGAGGACTCTCCTTTTCCTTCTGATTTCTACCTTTCTCTTTTACGCCGCGTCGCATTTCACGCCACACGGCACGTTTCACCGATCGAGATTCCATCGAACGCGATCGAGAGTCACGGTATTTTAAGGAGATTTACGACCGGTCCCTCCGGAACGCGAACAAAGAGACGCGTTTCCACATTTTTTCCCTCCTCTCACTCCACTCTGGACACGGGTGTTTCCTCAAAGGACGGAAACTTTCGTAGCTGCAAGTTCGCGGTCGTTCCGAAAGATTTAAATCGGTGGTCACAGCGTACACGAAACTTTTTAATAGTACCGGCTTCGGGAAGTTTACCCCACCACGTATATTTAAACGAAAGATTTAATGGTCACATGGAATAACGCGTAAGTCTGTCGGTGACTAGGGAGGGAGATAAGGTTGGCTGTTAGGGAAAATACGGTTCACGGTTTATGCGGTACTTGCAACCATTTCATAAGTCAAGCTTCGCGTTGAATCGCGTCACTAAACAATGACCGATTAATTATTGAAGATAACGAATAACTATGCCACTGGCGAGGTCAACGAACGTTTTTTAGGGTATACGTAGATATTTTCGTTTCTTTCCTCGATCGACGCATCCACATTCACGAAAGCAGTACCTCAAAGATAATTCAATCATGTTTAAATGTTTAAAAACATCTAATGAACTGCATAATAATCTATAGGATAATGAGTAACATTTTTGTTTACTTTGATAATGTCTGACAGTATTTCATGATTATCTCAAGCACGTAAAGGATGTGCAAACATTACGCAATTGAAATGAAGGAGATAAATTATCTTCAGCACACGTCTAACATAAATGCGTTTCACTATTTAAAATCGTTTTCCTGAATAACCAAATAAACTATTATAAAACCGCACTTTAACGATACATTTTTCAATGGACTCACAAAACTAAACGTTTTCTGTGGAAAATTTCGTTTCAACATTCTCAATAGACTTGTGTTTAAATAAGGATGCGATTATTTGTCACGTAACAGCAGTATTAATTATTTAAAAAAACACGTGTAAAACAGGTATCATCGTTATAATCGTCTTCTTCGTGAGAAAACATTTGTACACTTGGTGACGTTTCGGGGACACGAGTGAACAGGCCAGATTCAAGGACGAAAAACGAAAACTCACAAATGTAACATAATTAGTCATTGATGATTGACACTGACCTGCTGACATTCTAAATGTAGTTCAAGGAGCACCTTATAATGATCACTACACTGGAGACTGCGTGGTTGGAGTGAGCCACTAGGAACCGATGTTTCGCGCTTTATACGGACGTCGACACATTATTTATACACCAATGAGAGACCTCACAAACCGCATACGTCATCCATCGTTATCGCCGCCGGATAACAATCAACCAAGAACGCCTAACGTTCGTCGATCTTATCGTTTCTATTATTTTGTATGCACACACGTTCACTGATATCTTTCCTATCGCAATAATTTTTCATTTTCAATAATGTTGAATTGATATGACGTAGTGCTTGATCTGCTTGATTGCTCAGTCAGTCTGTCTTCAAGTGCAACTCGTTTTTTAGATCGCGTCTCGCGAAGCGATGTCTCGTGTAAGAGTAAATAGGACGTAGGCAACGAAGGCGCAAGATGATGGAAACCAGATATTTATACGTTGGGACTTATTGGGAACGCATTGGAAAAAAGGACGGAAGGATAATTGAGCAGTCATTTAGTCGATTGTCAACTGAGTCACTTCGTACTCTTTTTACTGGTTTTTCGCAGTTTTGCTGAATCAAATTATGTTGAACAAAAATATTTGAAGTTTTTAGCAGATAAACTCCTGACCTTCTTACAATCGTTTCCAGACTTCTAGTAGATACGAGGTAATGACGAGAACTAGTACAATAACCTTGGGCGATCTATGCACTTTTATTTTTTGTACACCTAGAAAAGATAAGGGAATATCGTATGTACGATAATCCTCCGGTCAAAGCAATGTAAGAATATTTCGAGGCACGTGTCGCGATGTCATAATTTCTGTTGATGAAGAGACTCCTATAATTTATGCTGGCGTACTATATCGCCTCGCTGGATAATTTGCCTATGATTTGCATCTAGCTCGTTGCGAAACGAGTGTTCTGAAATGACAGCGCAGAGAATTCAGTGTGCTGAATATCAATGCGTCGCGTCGCGTCGGATCGCCAATCTCGCTGATACTCTACGCCATTTTAATGCTGAATATTAATGAATATCGTCTTTTCCTGCTGCATCGTGAGATTGCATTGTTTCCATGATCTGATAGGCCGAAATCAATTAGAACGACCGATAAATTGCGCATTGTCTCCGTCGTCTCAGAACATGCGTGCTGTTCATTCATCGTACAGATTGATTCATAAGTTTTAGGATACTAACAAGTGGATGAGAAGAGGTGAACGTTTTTGGCCAGATGGAATATAATGAGTAATATAATAAATCACACATTAAATCACGTAAAATTTTAACGGAATTTTCTTCACATAAAATAATGTAATGAATTGTAGAATAATATGTTTGTTTTTTAAGCTCGCTAATTGTTTTATATTGGAAATTGTCATTTAAGAGGCCTGAAAAAAGTACTGTCTCAATTGTATGTTATAATTTTCTTGTATATTATACTACACACTATTCTGTACCCATTCTTATAATATTTCATTCAATTACATTTTTATATCGTGTTCTAAGACATAAGAGCAACATCACTAATTGAAGTCGTAGGCGAACGGTGATTATACACTATCGCTGTTCGTGTTTACTATCAAAGGAAACATCTTGTCATTTGACCGGTGTTAATCATCAGACATCCTAGTAATTAACGTTGCGGCTGTTTCAGTGGTCTCGTGTGCTCTCACATGAACTCCTCTTGTTTTACGTAACTCGGCAATATGGTTTAATCCTAATACTTATAGTTAGTTAGGTTCTACGGAGGAGTCAATTGATTCTGTTATGAAATAGCTGCTCGGAATGAATTCGCGAAGACGCTCGCAGTATGCAAGTCACTATTCTCATTGTCATCTTTACACGCGTTCTGTTACAAGGTTTCATAACAACGCATAACGCGTGCAATACATGTATGATAAAAGGTTTTATACCTAATCTTGGCGTAACTTCTCGCAACCGTTTTACAGATATAGAGTCTGTAATATTGCGCAACTCGTTGTAATAGTAATCGATTATCTGCGATAATTTTATCTCGTTGAAGTGACCGGTGAGAGGATGTTGGAATTGATAGCAGTCTTGTGATGAAAAGATCGATTCAATTTGGAGCACCACGATTTACAGTCTTAAAAGATTTAAAAGATCTTTGAGGTACACATCATGCATGTACATAAGCACTTTATTACATAAATATTCAAAACTCAATATTATATAATAACACTCAACAGTAGTAGCGTTAATTTGTATAGTATACTTATACCAATTTGTTAGCATTCGATTTATGTTTATTCAAGCACGGTGATAAGATAATTGTTGAAGAATTATGGACATGTATGTCTTCCATTATCTTGAGACAATAGGAAGCGTTCAGATCTCGAGCGCGAGACCTTTTTATTTCGTTCCACTTCAATCGGTAGTTATAATACTGATAAAGCCGATAATGCACGCACAGTTCCAGTGGCCTAAATCACAATGCTGTCGTGATTGTGACCAAAATTATACAGACGCGTATAATTTTATTGTTAGAATTCTAGCGGGTATACCAGTTATTGTCTGTCGAATATATCTACATGAGCCGATTAAGTAGAACCGTCCGCTAGTTTTCAATTACATCATTCAGTGATCAGTTGCCGCTGGTCATACTAAATTTTAATTAAACCCGATCAATCCTGCATATATATATATATGTACATGTATGACACAGTGCGTTGTATACACAGCAAACCTTGGTATGTACAAACTCAGCTTCACTTAGGACTCTTTTTGTAAATCTGTTTCGAAAATTGTGTAATCGGAGTAAAGTATTGGTACAACCTCGAAGAGTTCGAGAGACGTGCTACCTGGGAATCGGCCATGTCCACGTGACAATCAATTTTAGAATTTGCTGGTTCAATATTTGCACGTCGAGGAATGAATGCCTAGAGGCATACAAGTACACTCGGCAGAAAATATGCCACCGCCCAACTCCATTTACTGTTTTTTAAATCATCGAGTAGTTTTATGGCAATTAACTAGTGATTACTCTATTCTTAGTTGTTAAACACTTGGCAGGGATACATTGTGTTTCCTCGTTGCATAAATTGCTTTATCACTGCGTTATCTCTTTACAAACAGTAAGAATATATCAATATGTAATACGATAAAATAACATTCATGTTAATAAGTAACGTACTAAAATGTAAATGTATTGTCTATTCCCATACGACTGTACTCTTGATCGTTAGTTTACTTCCTAGAATCATATAAAGAAAGTAATCATTAAATGCTCTTGTCACTATTATACAATCTGTAGGCACGTGTGAAGTGTTACGTCACTCAAAGCGAATCAGCCTTGAGCTACTGTTGGATACACACATGCAATCTGTTCATCTGCTCAATGGTTGATGATTTATTAAAACGAGAAGTTGAAATTGAATCAATTTTCGCTCCGTTGAAGGTTAAACTCTTTAGTTCATCAGTTACCGCTAGTCTATGGTACCAAAGTAGTTGGTTTATTCAGCAGTGATTCGTAAATTCAGTATGTCTATGACATCCAAGCAGTTGGTTTATTCAGCGGTGATTCGTAAATTCAGAGGACTGTGACCCAATCAGGATGATTACTCTCCCGCGCATCTATGAGGGATTAATTCTAACGTTTCTCGGAAATAAATACGATCGGCCGTTAATTGACTTCGACGTGTATAATTTTCGTCGATTCAATCAGCTATTCGACGTCTTGTTACGCAGCATTGGTACAGATTCTGAAATTAACGGAGCACGGGAGGAGGGGATAAAAAAGAAACGTTGCAATTTATACGGGTCACGCTTTGATACACGCGTTGCGTTGAATTATCGAGCAATTGCGCAATGAAAAATTATATTGCCGTGTACGGAGTGAATTTACAATCGCTCCGTTTTATCGATATCGCCGTACGGTCGTTGGATGATGCTTTAAATCCATGGAATATATATGACGCAATTTGTGAAACGGCACGAACGGCTGACAGCAGAACGTTACCGTCGCTTTCGTAGATAATCGATCTCAAAAGCAGTTCTAGTATCGTATACGGATATAAAATGTGCTCAATCGCTAATCACTTAAGTAAACAAGCTATAAAGAGGATTTTATTTTTACCAAAATTGGATTTTTCGATCAAAGATTACAGACGATGATAAAAGGTGTCATATGACTGGAGTTGAGAGTGTCAAGCATGAATCGTTGATTGTGCGAATTGCGCAATCTAACAGTCCCTCTTTAGTGAAAGTTTTGTGAAAAATCCAACCGTACCATAATTACTTCTTTCCTCCATGAACGAGTAGTAACAAAGAATCCATTAGCCGAGA
Source organism: Ceratina calcarata (assembly GCF_001652005.2). Classification (NCBI taxonomy): domain Eukaryota; kingdom Metazoa; phylum Arthropoda; class Insecta; order Hymenoptera; family Apidae; genus Ceratina; species Ceratina calcarata. Next base: position 1,003,948 of record NW_017139431.1, on the reverse strand, counting down.
ATAAAAAAGAACTGTTCCCGAAAGGATCGTTTCCTGGGAATATCCGGCTACCTACCGTATTACCAGGAACCGGAAAGGTAGCATCAATTCTTGTTGGTCCAAAGCGTAACGCCGCATACAGGTACATGCCCTTTGCTCGTCCCGGTAGTATTTGTAACTCGCCAGTCTCCGAGTAACTGCCCAAACATAAACTTTTACTATTATAGCGATCATACGATGCGATCCTGAGAGCAGGTACGGACTTGGGCCGATCGTCCGGCACGTTCAAATATCGACGTTCAAATATCAATAGAGGCTGCCGCTAAGTCGTCGCGAAACGCCCGCGATTGCGAGCACTTCGCTTGAATACAGTCGTTACGTTTCCACCCTCTCGTATCCCAGTCGTGTATAGACCCTTCCAAGTCTTCTTAGTCCATTCCCGCTGTCCCCGTGAGCCTTTCACCCGACTATCGAGTCGTTCGCTCCTCGTGTTTAAGACAATTGTACTCCGGGTAAAAAGAACTACGTACTCCTTTCCTAATTGCAGGAAAAGGAAGTACGACTTCTTTGAAACGTTTGAACAATTCCTCTTATTACTTCGACGTCGAATATTAATTTTCCATCATTATTAAATTCACTTCTATATTTGGCAGTTTTCCTTTCGAATCTTCCCACTTTTCCTAAGGGAACATAATACCTGTAAATAGAGTTGAGAAAAAATAAAGAGATATTCCTTCCTCTGAATCTTAAGTTCACGATTATTCAGGAAGTAAAGATGCGTTTGCTCAGTCAGCAAGACTGTGTTTGGTATGCACACAATGACTAGCAAATCAGCAATAATATCAACGAGAATTAAACTGCCAACAGTCTATCGAGTGCCATAAAACGTACTCTAGACTCCGTCATCGTACATTAGATAACGGGTACGTCGCAAAAAGTTTCTATCTACTGTAGATGATTGATTTTTGTTGCTTAATACTAGAATATCGCTTGAGCGTACATTTTTGTATGGAATACCTTGAAAATGTTTTTAAATGATCGCCCGCCGCGATATTTTCTCCCCCTGTTAGGGCACTTTAGAAGAATCCGCCCGCTGTTGTTATCATCCCTGCGCCCTTCCTCGGGGAGTCGATCCAATCACCCCCTGCCGGGTTTGCAAAATTTCCAGTCGATGTCGGTAAATGGGACGGGGGCCTGGAGAAAAGGCGAAAAAAATACGGGAAGAAGAGAGACTGGCTTGTTTTCAGGAACCACTCAATTCCGCACGGTTGTTCGTCATTTCGCCGTTATCTACGTTATCGCGGGGCGTATTGCGCGCGAATAATTGCAACCGGTAATATGTTTGTCGGGAAAAATGCTGGAATGCGTTACAGCCTACTGCGTGACAACATCGCTTGATAACGTATTAAAACGGGGAGAAAAAGGAGTTCGTCGTGGACTGCTTGTAACGAGAGGTTGATTATTATTAATTGTCACGATACTGTTGATTTACGCCCTCTCGTGCTCCATCGTGTTGCTATTCTCCTTCGCCAAGATTATCGCGCTTACGACGTCTCGTATATTATTTAATAAGAGCAACGGCATGGAAATTAAGACAATTCTAGCTTTGTCCGCTAATTAAAGTCTGATATTTATTCTGCAATACGTTATCGGTAAAACTTTAAATACTGATAACGCACAGGTCGGTCACTGTACGGATCGTCGAAATTCGTCTGCCAGCCTGTAAGATAAAATTTGCTCGCTGTATGCATTGTAATTTAAAACTGATATATGCACATTATTGGCACATGTAAATTTTTGAAATGTACATGTAGTCGTTAATTTAACACTAATTTAATATTTTACGTTCGTATGTGGTGCAATGACTCTCACAAATAGTGTTTGCATTGTACACCGATAATAACAAGAAGATTACATTTATCTATCAAATTAGTATGGGCATACACTCTACCAAGCATGTTTCAAGTTAATATGTACACTATCGCTTACACGATTATGCGCGTAAAATTTGAAACAGTGGTTTCAAATCTGTACATTCTAAACATTAGTAGGATTTTATGCTTACGTCGATAACGTGTATGGTAAGTTAACACGAGCTCAAGGATGTGCTTTATAGCTCATTATTATTTCCTCGAGTTGAAAACGTTGGGGGCGCATAAAATTCTAATCGGCGACCAAATATTTGAGAAACTTGCGGAATTGTATTTACAGCGATTTATAGCTCTAGTGCAATTTTCATGATCTATCAGGAAGGATTAAACAGAGTATATACAATCAGCGTATCTTGAATGATCGATCAATATTTCATTTCATGATATCGTGCAAGTTGCGATTGCACTTACAAATAGCATGATTGAAACTCCAAAGTGCAAGAGCTCAAGGTTTAATAATCGTTGGTAATGCTAAACGGCGAAATAGCGATAACGCACATGTTATCGGGTACAAGTTTGCAGCCCTGCTGCGAGCCATGAAAGAAACTAACGCTCGTTTTGGATACCGGGATGAATTATGCTTGGGAACGATTGCGAGAGAAACGAGCAAGAAAAGCGGTTCTTATCGAAGCGAGATCCGTGAAATACGCACGGGGCTCGCGTTCCTTCGTGACATTAATTTCCCGCCGATAATGGACGAAGTTATAAAACGAAACGGTCCATTAGATGATTTTCACGGTTAATTGGCCATTCATGACCGTCCGTATCAGGCTTTTTTCGGTCAACGCGTAACTACGCCCGTTCATTTTCCATGGCCGGGATATCAGTTTAATCCTATGATTCGCGAAAACGTCGTTTACATTCATTGTTACGTAATCGAGATTATCTAATTGTCAGTTTTGTACGCCGACGAACTATGATGCATCACATTGTTGTGACCGACGTAACAGGCAACGTTACTCGCTTCGTATTTTTGTTAAGAGATAATCGCGGGTTTTGCGGCAGCGGTTATCGTGAGGGATTTAATTAATCCCGATGATTTTATCCTTGTTTAAACTAATTGGCATTCTTGTAGAAGGCAGGGATGATCGTAAGTGAGAGACACGTGTCACGGGATTCACGGGGATCAGTTTTGTGTGCGATCAAATTTATTAGGAGAAGCCTAAATAAACGGGCGATCGCTATTAAGTTGGGAAGTCCAATCACGCTTCGTATCTCCTGAAAACCGGATTCCCGTTTCCGGAAATGACGTTGGCTCCTAAACGAGCTCCGTTCCCGAATCAGAGACCTCGTCTGCAGGGACCTCATCTTACGTATCTGAAATTGTCTTGCGGTTCTTAGGACGATAATATCGATTACTATATTTGAAATAAGCACGACACCTTGATTCTCTGCTGGAGAATCATGTGCAAATAAATAAGAGCATATAGCAAGAACTATGCTTGAGTGTGAGTGCTAGGTTTTTAATATACGCCATAATGGGCGTCACACTTTTCGAGTAATGTGAACAATAATTGCTTGGTCATGATTTATTATCAGAAACAGATAATTATACCTTGAAAAGCTGGCACATGTTTTTTTCTGAACAGACAGCAATTGCCTCGCGAGTTTTCATTTTTCCTGTTTTTATACACCAGAAACGATCAACCGGCATTGAGCTCGCTTGTTACCAGTTTTATCCGGCTCCACGGTTAAACGAGATTTGCATTTGACAGGGAATATCATAAATCTAAAGACAGTGCATTAGCTCCCGGGTCACCGATCGGAATATAGGACATAATCAGGCCAGGTCGAGCTGAAGATGACGTTCTCCGTTTTAGCCGGTTCCCTTGGAACCAAACTCTATCTTCCATCCGAAATTCGTGAGATTATCCAAGATACCTATGATTAATACTCGGCATCCGGTTTCGTTTGGTCTCGTTATCGATTCCGCAGCCGTGGAAAACTCGTCGTCCCCGTGCAACGTGATCGCGGGCATTAATTTGTGCCCGGGTTGCACGGCCATCGTTATGATTAATCCCAGCAACGTGGAACAATGCCCCGTCTAACACGGGTCCTCACCAACATTACGGCAAATAGCCAAGCTCAAACAATACAGTTTCTATTCGGCCAACGTCGACGGTTCTACCCGGCGCAAATATTTAACAAGCTAATATCGCTGATAAGTACACGTCATCGATCGATCGATGCTGACTTCTGTATCGGTTGATCACCGTCCGTGGCTGGCTAATATTCGATTACGGTTAGGTGTCGGCGATTTCCATCCTGCCGTCCTAGAACGTCGTGTGTTCCCTAGCCAACTATCGATTAAACTATCCAGGTCATTGACTCCGGGATCCTCTCCGAAAACTTCGTCAGGCGAACGATTACCACTTGTTGTTCTCGTCTTGCCGAACGAATTTAGATACGACATTTAGTTAAACACGTCGATTTTCGCAGTAGAACATAACAAAATACCGAAAGAGATCTTTTACAGGAATTTTAGGAGTATTTATTGTAGAAAATTCTCAAAATTGTTTGCTATAGAAAGAGATAAGTTTTGCACTACGTTCCCTTACCGTTCTTTGATACGGGTAGATAAGATTATTAGTTACGAAGGAAACCGGTTCTTGCTGAGCTACTGAAAACACTTTATGAAAATAAGATATCCCTTCCGAAGTTGATATTTAACGATGTGATTACACAGTTCATTCGCCAGGTCTTTGCAGCTATAAGCACGCTGCATCCGCATTTGCATACCCTGCCCGACCGATAGGCGCTCGATTGTACGTTCACCCCGCAAAGGGATAACATTAAACCGTAGCGGGCGCAGTGAATAGATGAGCTAACGGTCCCGTACTTAGTTGTTAAAGCGACCAGGTGAATATCGTTCCTCTTAGGGAGCGCCTGTTCGTCGCGATCGAAGGTTTATCGGAATCTGCGGCAAAGGATTTAATAATCACCGTTCCCTTACCTACCGCGTCCCGACCGAAGTTTCGATCATCCCATCCCGCAATTCGGTAACATTTTGTCACGTAATTAAGGGCGTTAGAATGACGCAGGCCGCGACGGGATTAAACTCCCTTTCGTCGCACTGTTCGCATTGTTATTTCGTCGCGTGCACGCTGATATTCCGATATCCCCTTGAAGCTTAACCGGCTCTAATCTGTTCGCCGCCTCGCAAGTTGCCGGCTGCCGGATTTTCGAACGATTACGGAAGCGGGGAGACGCGTGTTTAGAATATTAATTAGCTCGGTTTAGAGGAATCGGGTGTACGTGGCGCGTAAGGTACAAGCCGCACAATCCCTTCGTAATAACCGTGAAACGTATTCGAGCAGCAATTTAAGGCCCTCCTGCGTTCGCTTCCTTTCTGACTCGACTTCTTGCTCCCGTTAATCCACGTTGACACTCGTTTCTTGTAACATTTATTCGCGGCGATGGAAATCGTACGTCATACGTTAATTTTTGTTAACAACTAGTAGAACTTGTTTCTGCCTTCCAAGAATTCCAGTGTTTATTTCGATGTTATACAACTGGTACTCAACAACGATTATCTGAACTGAATGACATGTTTCTTCGAGTTCTTTTAATCGTTGATATATGTACATATAACTGATGTTCTGTTAGCCAAAGGAAAAGACGAAATAGTACATTACGATACAAG